>NC_051214.1:25018958-25098958 GCF_015220715.1 Pygocentrus nattereri
TAACTGAAGACATTCTACTGAAGCACATGACTATTATTTGATATTTGCACACAACGCTACATCATGAAGCTCTAAAATTACAGAGCTCAGGAACCAATCATAGATGACAGCATGGTATTGGTTTCAAAGTTAACCAGTCGCTGGTCTCACAGTGACCATCTAGCAAGCCAAAAAAAAAAAAAAATAATAATAATAATTTTCCTCTTAGCCCAAATGTAGTCAACCAGCCAATGTACATTATATGTCCAAAATTATTCAGACATGTATATTATATATTATTATATTATATATAATATACATTATTCACTCTTGTAATGAGTGAAGTCTGCTATTTTAAGATCCCATTACTGCACAGCTTGTATAATCTCCATAGAAAAGCACTGTCAATACAACATAAAGCATCACTAGAGGGGACTAAAGCCCCCCAGCATCAGGCGGTTGAGCGGTGACACGTCGTCACTCTAAAGTGACAGAGTTGAAGTGGTGTTTTGTGATCCACAAGCAATTATCCAGCATGCTACTGTGGCTGAATGGAGTCAAATCCTCATAGAAAAGCAGAGACAGTGCAGCAAAGGAGGGACAAACTCAACATTACTACCTTTGATACACATAGTGTATATTCACTGTATTAAGTTTGTTTTAGTTTTGAAGTGTAGCCAAGAGACTAATGCAGTAATCTCAAATAAGCTTGCTCAGGTTTGAGACTGTCTGACGTACTGTTATCTATGAAAATCGAGAAAAGCATTTTTAAAAAGTTCAGGCTTTAAGTCAGGCTGCATTAGCTACGTAACCAAAAAACAAAGAAAAACATTGAACAGCAAACCAGTCTTGGCTGATTAAATGCATTTTCAAGTGCAAAAATGTGTAAATCAAAATTTTCACTAAATTCACTGTGTAGGCCTTGCTTTGGTTTCTGATATTATACATGTTTTGATCTGGAGCTCTGCCCACCTGATTTGTTCTGTTTTTGTGTAAATACAAACCCAGTCCATACATCACAAAACCAGCTCCGCCTCTCCAGCTCACCTGGACATGCCAGAGAAGTCGGCCTCCTCTTCTTCACACCTCTCATCCAGCTCTTTCAGTGCCAGTGTGACGTCCTCATCACACACAGAGTCCGGGGCACTGTCTGGTGCGGTTGGGGGCAGCACTGTCTCGTCCTCACACAGTGACCCTGGTGGGCTGTCTACTGCTGGAGGTGGAGGGGGAGCCGGGTCAAGATCGTCAGGAGGGTCCTGAGAGTCTGAGCAGTCAGGCAGGTCACACAGATCGGCAGGATCTGAGGGAAGAGGGGGGGCACTGCAAAAACCCGTGTCCTCGCTCACACTGCTGCTAAGCTCATCTGCCGCCGTCACAGTAGCGTCCTACATGACAGAATGCGGGGGACAGTGAAGCAGAACATAAACCACAAACAAGCTGACCCACACCTGCTGGTTAAATAGGGTTAAGTTAAAAAAAAGAGTAGGGCTCCAACTAATAATGGCTTCTATAAAATATTACCATACCGGATATTATGCAACTGGTTAACCTAACAAATTATGCCTTCTTAATTTTCTCTCACACATCTATGATGCCTTTAAATGAGGCAAGACCTGTACAGAACCAATTTTGTTTTTGGACCACTTAGACCACTAGAATTACTTTAGATGCATTTTACAAATAGTGTACAATTACAAACTTGAAATATTCAAACATTTCTCACTCCCTGTAAATTGTGCACATTTAATACTTACATCAGTGCAGAAATCAATGGCTGCACTTCACATGTATAAACAAACACATACAAGACTGGGCACACAAACTCCCATCCACCCACCCATACCAGTTGGTTAGGATTAATAATGCTATTCTGTAGTGAACACATTTTCACTCTGCCTGTGGCCCTTCTGACGCACTATCAGTAGTCTCCAGAGAGCTGTTTCAGTCTACAGCTGCAGAAATACATTTTAGTGCAAGGCAAATTTAGGCAATTTAGCCAGAGGTCAGATCCTGACCACCCCTATGAGACACTTAAAAATGGCAAGTCGCAATTAGCAAACATAAGAAATCAATAAATGGAAGCACATGCCTTAAAAATGCAAATGTGACCTCCAGACCACCGCCTTAAAAAAATAAGGCACATGGTGCAAGTGACGCATGCCTTGACTAGTAATGACTTACACTCACAGGGGAGCACAAACATATGCATACAACTGTACATCATGAGATGAAATGAAACGCAAATGATCTATGAAACCTAAAAGTTGAGAGTTTTTACTCTTAAACCACAATTTAACAAGACAGTCAGGTCACAACTGCAACACTTAGGCTAAGTTGGCATTACAAGCCTCATTGCTCCAATCCGTTCTCTCTGACACGATGGTTAAGACTCGTTTAGGCAAGTGATTCAAATCTGTTATTAATATGAACGAACCGGCATCCTGAAATGACCCGCATGCGCACATCTTACTCAGAAACATCACGTGAATGAATCACATGCATTATCAGCACAAATTAATGAGCAGAGCAAGCTGCTATGAAGATGATTAACTCCGATCAGCTCTCAGCTGTTCAATATTAGAGTGAGACGAAGGCGGAAAAGTTTGGCACTGCTGCCGTGGTAACGCTGAAAGATGAAAAAAGCACATGAATTCCGATCTGTGCGTTCATTTTAAGGTCACATGGCCATGAATCGGATACATATCTGATCTAGGACCACTTATGAAAGTGACTCAGGTCGGATTTGAAAATCTGTTTTGCCTGTCCACACAGCCCTGAAAACATCATATCTAAGTCACACTAGGGCAAAAAAATCTGATTTGTGCCACTTGGTAATTGGAACATAGCCTTACAGAATTTTAGAAAATTTCGATTTACTCTGTTAAATTAAATAACTAAAGCAGTTCCTCAGTTCCAATCCAAGGCTGCTACTGTTAAGATATACTTTCAAATTCCAACACAACCTCATGACCTACAGTGGTATGCAAATGTTTGGGCACTCCTGGTAAGAAGGTATGTTTTGGCGATTTTCTGTGAGAACACATTGCTAAGTGAAGCTAACACATCCTCTGCACATACTAATGCACAACTATTGTTAATTTGCTGAATTTGAAATATGGGAAAACAAATAAAATAAACATAAAATGTGTCCTGTGCAAATGTTACGGCACATGTTTTCTAACATGTTAAACACAGCAAATAAGTAGAAATTGTGCACTAAAATGAGAAAATTAGAAAAACCAACAAAATACAAAAGTTTGAACATCCAGGGTCAGAACTGCACAAGAATGTAACACTTGAACATCCTCAACATCATTAAACACTCGTGAACCAATGCTCGACATTTAAGAGGCAAATGATGAATGAAAACTCTGTTTTGCTGGGGTATGCAATGGTATCTAACACTCATATTTTATTGAAAGCTGTATTGGATGAGTGCATGACCTGAAAGTGTGAAAAAACAACTAGATATAAAAGGGTGAACAAGTTCCTGCCTTTTTCTTCCGTCTTCCCCCTATTTAAGAGTCTAGTGTGATGCGGAAGATGGTGGCAAGCAGCCAAATCAGGACTAGAATTACAGAAAGCTTTTAGGGGGAATAGCTACAGCGGTGGAGGAGTTGACGAGTAAGAGTATTGATGGTTTTATCTGGACTCATTACACTAAGAGCTGGGGGAATGACAACAGAAGATGCCCTTGGACTGATATTGAGGCACGAGTACGCTGAACTTGGCTTTTAGAACTTAATGGATATTCAGAGAAGAGGCTTATTCATATGTATGATAATGAGCAAACGGGAGGGGCTTTTTGCAGGAAAGGGAACATGTGATTCTGCTTTTACTGAGAACCACTGATGCAGTCACTAGACATGTGTGCATTAAGGAGCAGCTTTAAACTCTAAGAGCAACTTTTTTGTACCAACAGTCAACATTTATTAAAAAAAAAAAAAACATTACATTTCCAAAAGAAAGTTTTGGATCAGGCATAACATTATGACCTTGTTTCTACGCTCATTGTCCATTTTGCACTTTGTAGTTCTAAAGTTACAGACTGTAGTCCATCTGTTTCTCTGATACTCTGTTAGTCCCCTTTTACCCTGTTCTTCAGTGGTCAGGACCCCCATGGACCCTCACAGAGCAGGTACTATTTGGGTGATGGTTCATTCTCAGCACTGAAGTAACACTGACATAGTGGTGGTGTGTTAGTGTGTGTTGTGCTGGTACGAGTGGATCAGACACAGCAGTGTTGCTGGAGTTTTTAAACACTGTGGCCACTCACTGTCCACTCTATTAGACACTGCTACCCTGTTGGTCCACCCTATGTGAAGTCAGAGACAATAGCTCGTTTGTTGCTAAACAGTTTGTGTTGGTCATCCCCTAGTCCTTCATCAGTGGACTACAGTCTGTAACTGTAGAACTACAAAGTGCTCCTGTATAGTAAGTGGAGCTGATAAAATGGACAATGAGCGTAGAAACAAGGTCATAATGTTATGCCTGTTTGGTCTAACTTTCTAGGTTGGTTCAACATTGTTCATCATTGTCATATATCCCCACCGTGGATTGAACAATTTCACACTAAACACAGAAACTGACAAAGGGAAGCCTTATCACCACTTAGGTTAGTCTAGCCTACAATGGGTTAGTAAAATGTAATGGAAAGCAATGCAAAGCCTGTTAGTATTACAAAGAAAACCTCAGGCTCTACCCCAACTTTGTACAGTGTAAAGCTTCAACCAAATACTCACGCCATGCTTGTCCATGAGTGGCCATGAGGGGTCTCCGATGGTACTTAACTTCTACGTTTAGTATATTTCTCAGGCCAATCTGATGTTTTAGCACAGCAAGCCTGAGGTGTATGTCATCCCTGAAAGCAATCTTTACCCAAATCACCCAATAAGCAAGCACCACCCATGCAGCAATTCACTTTTGACTAATTATGAAGATAACAGGAATACAAAAACACGACTGCGAAAACAGGAAAATTAGCAGCAAAAGACTTTCTCCATGTATCAGTGCTAAGACACATAAGCCAGCTGACAGGGGATGGTGTCCCACAGGGTCAACTATTAAGACCGCTGCAGCTTTGCTAACACAATGACAGTCCCTGATAGCAAGTGTTAAGAGAGTCAAAAGGTGCTAATCACATTTTGACAACTGCAAGGATAAGCAAAGGAGCACCTGCTACACACCAGCAAAACAGCGCAGCTAATAAAAAGCAACAGCTAGAAAGCACCCGTACACCAGAATTCATTCAGACTCCCGATTGATCCCACCTCAGGCAGCTGGCTGATATTGCTGTCAGAATGTGTGGTCTCATGGATAGGGCTGTCTGGGCGGGGCAGTGGTGGGGTGGGTGTGGCTTCCTCAGTTAGGACACTACTGGAAGACTCCTGGGATTGCTGTAGAGAATCCATGTGATTGGATGTAGCATCATCTGTGGCAGAGTCACTGTTGAGCTGTGTAAATGCATAAATTCAAGTTCAAGTTTTAAAATGCAATTCTCGAGAAAAGCAGAATACAAAAGCCAATTCAGTTCGTTAATACTCTCAGACTGAACGTCTAAAGTAAACATTATATAGTGTTATATTAGATGCAAACCAGTGGCCAGACAAGTTATAAGTATGAATTGAAATCTTCTAGAACTTTTCAACTGTTGAGAACAAGCACATATACTTATGACATTTATCGACTAATTTTTCCATCTTTAAATATTTCATTCCTCTAGAACTTTTCAACTGTTGAGAACAAGCATATATACTTATGACATTTATCGACTAATTTTTCCATCTTTAAATATTTCATTCCTCTTGTTCAACATGCTGCATGCTAGCAGAGTAAGGTCCAACCTGTCACAGTCAGAAACAATTTATTTCTAGAAGAGATACTTCAGTCTCACTCACACAGAGTGCAGTTGGAAAAGGGAGAGGATTTAAGGTTCCATTACAAAGCACTGAGAGGATCAGATTTTTAGTGCATCAAACATGCTTTCTAAAGTCAGCTCAAATAAGCTCTGCAAAAATGCTAGTGCACCATAGCAAGCAGGGGTGGGTTAGAGCAAATACATTAAAAGCTTGGAGGGAAAAAAAGAACAAACAAAAAAAAAAAAACAAAAAACATGCTGCTATAGTTGTTTCAAATGTTTTGCTGAACTGGAATCATGCTATTAGATGTTTCAATTCCTCTGCAAACCATATGTATTAGGAAACACTTTAAGACTATATATTGTTGTTTCCAGCTATATAAGTGATCAACAGAAAAAATTACTAGGCCCCGAAGCATTACTTACCACCAAAGAACAAAATTAAGGTAATTAAAATGAAAAGGAGCAGCAGGTATGTGAGAACGGATTGAAAAAATATACTGGGAAGGCTGAAGGTGGGCAGTAGGCTTGGCTGGGCAGCAGGGTATTGGTCTGAAGATGACTGGGACTGCAGGTTACAGGTAAAAGCAAGCGTCTAACCACCCCTAGGTGGGACGTGAGAGCATCTAAGCCCAGCTTGGCGCACAGACACACCATGCCGGTGCCCCGTCTGAGGAGGGGGCCCCGGAGACAGAGGGGGGACTTACGAGGTTGGAGCGGGTGAGAATCTGGCTAGCGCTCAGTACCTCCTCCTCAGACGACTCATCCGTGTCCTCTTGATTTGTTAGGTTGAGGCTGGGTGTGCTGCCTGTGTACTGGCACTCCTGCAATGACGGGGTGTCTCCTTTGTCCATGCTGTCCAGAGAGCGTCGACGCACACCCCAGTTGAAGTTGTCCATGCTCTCCCCCTGATGGTTGGAACAGGAACAGCAGTTAGAGAAATACACCACTTGCGAAATAATAATAATAAAAAAAAACACCTCTCATGAAAACAAAGGACAAAATTCAGACAGACACATCTCTCAAGTAGCGTTAGCACAGAAGACACCTAATAGGCTGTAAAAACATGCAATTACTAAGAGACACTCTTACTTCAAAAAATACAATCAAATCTTCAGTGACACTGACACATACACATTCCAACTAAGTCGACAAAACATTAACTAGACCATTTATTGTCACGTTTATGTGCACACTTGTATAGTTTAACTTAACTATAACATGACCACTCCCCCTTTATGACACACCCAAATTTACATATGATTTAACCATATCTCAAGTCGTTTTACTCCTTTGCCTTTCATCACCTGGGGTTATTTCAATGCCAAAAAGCTGTTATCAGACATTTGCTACTGTAAAAAGCAAAACCCTTAACATGAGAATTAGCATAGGCATCTAAAAACTTAAAATACACAATCATCTTGAACCGTCAGCCCAATGATGGGCTGGATCATGCTTTAATCAATAAAAGACTTCAGTCCATGACTATGCATGCAAATGTAAAATTGTTTTTTCCTTCCTGACTCTGATAGCTGTGCTGATGAAAAGCCAAGCATTTAATTAAAAATTAAAGCAGATTCTTAGGTTCATATGGAACCGACAACAAGATTTATAAAATAGTAGGTAAAAAGTGAAATGCACACAAACCACTGAGTGTCTAAATATGTGAAATGGACATTCATCACAGGCTGCACTTGTCATGCCATCTGCTAAGATTATAGTGAATGTTCTAAGAATTGTAGCGCTGTTTTGTGGCACTTTAAATTGGGCGAAAAATATTGTTGCATTTATGCATTTGCCAAACTAGTTAATGAGCAGGAACAACACTATGATCCACAGACTGACACAGAAACTTACCTGCAACTCCTGAAGCCAAGAAAAGAGTAAAGACAACAGCATGGTTAGAGAGGCAAGACAGACGGAAAAAAGAAGCTTTGACTACATTTGACAGTGTTCAATAATGTTAGTACACAGAAACAGATACAGAGTGTCGATCAATCTCTCCCAATCATTGAAAACAATTCAATTAAGAGAGATGTTAAGGACAACTAATAAACAAGTCATTTCTATTCACAGCTAAACATGTGAAATAGCCCCAGAGAGCCAGCAGCAGGTCAGTTCTCACCTCTGCATCCTCCAGTTCCACATCTAGGAAGTCAAAATCTTTGAAGACGCCAAACTGCTGCTCACTTCCTGCATCCTCTGCCTGAACCTCCTCTTCACGTGTCACTTCCTCTACCGTAGGAATTAGGCTGTTCTGTTGGTCACCTGCATCCAGGTCCTCATTTGAAGAAAACACCACCTACAGAACAGAAAGATAATAAATTGTAACAAAAGACAGCATTGTGGGAAAATGTAGCCATTTAGACTTGAACTTAACAGTTGCTGAAAATGAACAAGACAAATAAATTAATCCCAATTATTTATATGACAATTTATCGCCAGCTAAATTTTCATGATTACGTGCATGTAGGACAGTCACAAAGATCAAATTTAGATGCAATTGTACTAAATCAGACATGAAACCTAAACTTACCGAGGGGTTTTTGGGTAGGGCATTTTCTGGTCCACACAGAGACAGGACATTCATCAGCTTCTCTCGTGTTCTCCTCTGAAGAGAGTCAAACAAATAAGAAACTGTGATGAAGATATTTTGTCAGGCCAATAGTGAAATTGAGACTTAAGGCTGACTAAAACAAAATGAAATATATACATTTGATAATGTTTCATACTGCACTTTCACCGGGACTTCAAAACACATGCATGGATTTATAAATATTTATAAATAAATACTTGAGCATTTCTGAACAGCATATGCCAGTAATTGCAAGATGGCCTAAAACGCTCTATGAAGTTCATTATATTCTATTAACATAAGTGGCCATAACCTATACTTAATGACATTTGTTCCAGTTATCATTAACAAATAATGGAAGTGATGAGGCAGAGGTTTAATTAAGAACATTATACATAAATTCTAGGTATTTGTACTTGAATTGAAGACTAAAAGCACATTTTCTATTACAGAGACCTGTGTGGCTGCAGACAAAGAACTCTAAAGGCTGTAGCACACTGGAGGCATTGGGTGTTGTCGCACAGCATCCAAAAATTAGAAAGCATTGTTTTTAAAGGACGCACACTGCGGGGCACACTATTCTATTTCTCCGTGCATCACAGTGTGCCACGCAGCATTTTGCCACAAAAAGCCACAACAGATCACGTGATCTGAATTTTACACAGGAAGGCAGTCGGTCTTTCTGATAAACAGACAGATACTAATGACCTCAGGTAACATTACTATCCAAGCCTTTTCCAGCACCTGTCAGCCAGTTTGTGTAGTTAAAAGGTGCCAAGTGTGACAGTGATGCTGACCACTTCATTTACTTCAATTTATATGAGTGTAAAAATCAATCTGAACCGAGTGTTTTTGGACTTTCCCTGTCAGTGTTCTACAGCAGCGCTCTGCTGACATGCAGTGTGTAACCACCTTAACAAGTATTTTCTGCAGTCACACAAGTCTCCTTATAAGAAATATGTAATATAACAGCAACAACTCAGAGAACAGTAATTTTGAAATTAAAATTACTTTCAAAATTTGAACAGCCAGGGAACTTCTACATTTACTCAGGTAACATTTTACCAAGGGACTACAAGCAAGCTAATGCATGCATCATTCCATCAGTCAAGAGTTCTAGGGGCTACACTGTTAATTCTTGAAGATGACAGTTCAAAATAGTGGATTTCCAATAGTGTACAAGGCCTGCGATGTATGGACTGGCTACCCATACTTCTTGCTGTCTGACTGGCTATTTATAACTTGCTATTTAAGTTCATGTCATTAATCTGCTGTACTGCACCTGAGAGAGTTGGGGTCTTTTCCAGCTGACGGGCACCAGGCCATTAGAGTTCGACCCTGAAGATGTTGAAGACGTGCTCCTCGTCACAGCAATGACCTGTGGTTTTCCATTACGACCTGCTGCATTGCTCTGGTCTCCATACTTGTGCCCTATGATGGGTGTCTGAGAGGTCAAGGGTCAAAGACACAATCAATTAGTCAGTAGAACCGAAGGAGATGAGCGAGAGCTGTTTGTCTTGAGTTTAAGTGCTTCTTTAAGCCCTAGGATAAACAGCATAAGAGGAAAAAATAGAAAAAAAATGTGCTCATGAAACATCTGAGAACTAATGCTGGACCCTGATTTCCCCATCTACATTATCCATTAACATAAGAGGAAAATAACACTAGTTTCTAGTTCTATGGTTTATTTTGAATGAACACTGGATTCACAGTGAAAGGGACCGAATGTACAAAAGTGAAAGGAGCCCAACATGTACCTCTGAGATATCAAAGTGGAAGTCCAACGTTTTGCCTGGCAGCTCTTTGGAGGAGTTGTTAAAGATGCGAGTGAAGGCAATTTCAGGCGAACCTGATGATTCAGCACTGTAAGAGCGCTGCATCTCGTCAGGCACCACGAGGCTGGCTGAGCGAGACACCACCAGCTTCAGAATGTTCTGAGCCTCCTTCCAATATGGGCTCTGGATTAAAACACACATACACGGAGTTGGAAGTTCAAACTGAAGAAACTGTTTATGGAAGAAACTGTTTATGTTTAGATTCTGGTTGAGGCATTTTATAAAGAAGGGATATACTAGGGATTCCACTTAAACACACTGTCAAGCTCATTTGTTCACATACACAGCAATAGCTCCATCTGGAACTGGAAAGCGGAGTAGAAAAGACGGGGAGAAAAAAATAAAAAATAAAAAAATCAGTAACTTTTCCCATTCCAACCCTATTCTCTACAGCCAGACACAGCCTCAGATTTTAACTCTAGGCTAAAACTTACTTGTATAGTCAAGCCTTTGGTGATTAGTTTTCCCCGTCAGATCTAGACCTGCCAGAGTCTCTGCTGCCCTGTTAATACTGTAATCTGTGAACAGTCACTCATTACAGAACTAACTCTGTGTTTTTGCTTTCCTTTCTTTGCCAAGTTGAACAGCTGCCCATCCTGTGTGCCTGATGCTGTTGCCTCTTTTGCCTTGATCTGGTGCCCACTGCTCACCAGCCTTCTGGGCTGGCTTACCCATCATTGAGCTTCTTGCTGTACAACGCTGTGCAATCCTCACCCTCAGATGCTGCTGCTGCCGCTGCATAATCACAAACTAATCAAATTAACCACTGCCCCACCTGTTTTTCCCACTTTGTGCTATAACACTTCATAGTCACAATGTTTGCTATCCGGTGTCGACCAGATGAGGGTGGGTTCCCCTTCTGAGTCTTGGTTCTTCTCAACGTTTCCTCCTCCTGTTCTTAGGGAGTTTTTCCTTGCCACTGTCGCCACTGGCGATGCTCATGGGGGCTTGGACCATGATTTTCTTTTATTTTACTTTCTGTAATACTGATTGTTCTGTAAAGCTGCTTTGTGACAACACCTGTTGTAAAAAGCGCTACATAAATAAACTTAGCTTGCCCTTAAATCCTACGCTACCTCCTTCACTCCATCTGCCCTCTCAGTGTGTTACCCTGGAGTGATGACAGGGTGAAAAGCTCAATGGGGATAAAAGCAGCAGTGCTCTTTCAATGCAGTTCTTAAAAAGTGCATCAAAAAAGCAAAGTGCCCCCAAGCTCTACCACACACACGTACATCGTCACAAGCTCACACAGCACAAGCATAAACCCACCAAGGTTGAGTGAAAATAAACTGCTGTATTTTTATCAAACAAAATATTACAAAAAGTTACTCATAAGACAAAGACAGCAACCTACCTGTACATATTTGCCTATGATCTTCATAATTTCTAGGTTGAACTGTTTGACCGGCGCAGCTGACAGGTCTATGTAACTCAGCAGGCTGTAGATGATTTGCAGCAGTGACTGCTGCATGCTGGGCAGCCCCTTTTCCAGTAACTAAAAATGAATGTTAAAATGGGTAAGATTACAGAGTGCACTGTCAAACCGTAAAATAATTACTGCCTTTGTAACTACTATTAATGATTTATGCAAACACTAGGGATGTAACGGAAATGGCCAATATGCTCAAACCACACAACTGGCAAATATCAACTTTATTTTGGCAGATCTGTGCTGCAATTTTGTGATGTAACATGAACCATGTAAGCGTATTTGAATGCTGTTCCTAAATCCACTCCAAAAAAAAGGTTGTTGCATAATTATACATTACTCACTGTTTTAAGCAGCCAGTTGTCTCTTAGTTTTGGACCAATAGCAAGTCCAAAATGACTTAGAATAAAATCAAATTACTTTAACAGCAATGATTTACAAAATTGACAAATATAACTCTGCATGTTAAGAATTTAAAATGCTACAACTTTAGCTAATAAGAAGTAATGAGTATATGTTAATGTGTTTCATGTGTTAATTTAGTGCACAAGGTGTAAGATTAGAGTTTAAAAGAAAACTAGCAAAAAACATAAATACAGTTAAGTAATAACAAAGGTTGCTCAGCAGTTCTTTTGCTCACCTCAGCCAGGTAAGTGACCAAGTTAAAAGTGATTTCTGCAAAGGCATCGTGCAGGTATCGGCATACAACGTTGATCCAGTTGGTGCTGTCTCGCGAGTAGCTGTGCGTAGAGTACAGGCTCATCATGTGAGCCAGGTTGGCCAATGTGGCTGACTTCTCCTCAGCACACACCTTGGCGATGCGGTCTGCAGTCTCCTTGCAGAACACTGTAGGGCTGTCAAAGTGCTGGATTAGGTGAGGCAACAGGCACAGGATGTTCAAAGGAAAACCTAAAAGGAAGAAGGGAAGAAAAGAATTAGTATATAGAATCATACTGATAAAAGAAAACACTGTTTTACAATATTGTTGAAAACTTAGTGAATGTTTGGTGACAAATCAAATTTACATGTAATTCTGCAAAAACATTTTTACAATAAATATGAGAAATCCAAGAAGAAATCCAATATGAGATCACATAAAGCTTAACACCGTATGAGGCAAGCATGGGAGGATTTAGGCATGCAATGTAAAAGTGGTGGCTATAAGATTCCCTTACTTAGCTACACTAGCCTATTAGTTCCTCTGCAAAATTAAAGAAACAAACCAGAGACATCAGAGATAAATGTCTGATTGACAACGTACAGCAAAAGAGGAGACTTGTGAACTGACCTGCCACCTGGGAAGGGTCTACGAGCGTGTGTCTAGACACAGTGATGAGCTTGCTGAGCAGGTGGATGGTGAGCTCCTGTGTAGCAGCTGAAGTAAAACCCTTTAGGAAGAGCTGTAGCAGGCCAGGGAAGTTGTACCAGCGGAGTTTGGCCTGCACCCTCTCCAGTCGCTCCCTGCTGTCGGCTTTCTCCAGAGGCAGCTGACCCAGTAGTCGGTTCAGAAGCCGAAGTGCGAGCAGGTATTCAAACTCGTAGTCTGACTCCAGCAGCGAAGCTGCAATCCAGAACACTGTGGCCAACAGGTTGGTGGGGTCTGCTGGTGGCCCCACTTCTCCCAAGCCAGGTCCAACCATACCACCTCCTCCTCCTCCACCACCACCTCCTCCACCTCCTCCTCCCTCCCCTCCCCCACCACCCGGGACTCCGCCTTCACGTAGAGATGATAAGCTCCGTGTGCGGGCCAGGTTCCCGTGGCTACCTCCCAGGCGGTCTGCCACGTCAAGGGTGTTGCTGCGGCGCCGGTCACCCTTGCACTCACCCATGAGACTGGCGCGGAGGGAGTTGCTGCGGGCATGGCTGTAGTGTATATGGAACAAGCCACCACTGTTCAGGTTCAGTTGGCCTGTGCTCTTCCTGTTATTAGCAAATTTGGTGCCCAGCAAAGGATCATGGGAGGAAGCCCTGAGAGAATATTGAAAATTGTAGTTTTAGTAGGATCTGGATAGATCATTTAACAGTGTGTGAGTGTGTGTGCACATGTGCATGCCTAAGCAAATCTTACTGTGACAGTGCAGTAAGCAGGTCATAGTTCTTCATGGTGTCTGCCAGAGTATCAATTCCAGCCTCCAGAGTCAAAAGCAACTCTATCACAAAACCCTGGGAGGAAAGAATAGAAAAAAAGAGAAAACGAACACGTTAAAGGGTAAACATTGTGACTGGGTATTCAGTATCTTAATAAAAAGCTAATAAGAGGCTCGGCTCCCAAAGGATCCCTGTATTTAAGACTTACAAAAGTATTTTAGCATTCAAAGACTAATATATGCTCTGCCACTTTAAAATGATATGTTCTTTCCTAATTCTTACGAAAGTCTTAAAAGATCATGCAATCATATCATTTATTTACTCTCTCTTTTACTACTTCTTTTTTATGATCCAGTTGTTTCTATTATCAGATTATAATAATGATCTCTGAGATTGCAATATAATCTGAGATCTCGTGAAAATAGAGATGTACCAGTATACCACACTTATTAAAGAAATAATTATGGCAGTAAAACATATTCTAAGGCCAAGTGTCTGTATTGGAAAGATAGAACACTGTACATAGTCCTTCAGTTGGCGTTTTGGTAATGGTGCTGGAGATCTCCCATAAGTGTTCAACTGAGCATAACAGAGCCATAAGACCTTCTGTCCTAGTGTAGGGGTCAAGCACTTAGGTCTGTACCATTCACTTGGTGTAGTGAAAACAAGCACTCATCCACTTTTGGAGAATATGGTGAAAGATGACTCACCTGACAATATCACTTTTTTTCACATCTTTGTACAACCAATGCCTACTATGCTTTTACTCCAGTGACCTCTCTCAAATGTGCTTTCAGGGCTACAATACTATAATATCTCTCTCTTTGTCTTTATGAAAGGACTGTACTTGCTGAAACAATCTGAACATGTCCTGCACTGACAGCCTCATTAACCTGAGGAACACTCGCTCTTCTGTTATTCCTTACATTTTGCATTAACGCATGTGAGTAAAAGCCATTAGTCACTGTTCCTATTGAAAGACTAGCCATTAAATATTTAACATTTTAATTTGCCCTTTATACTAAATACATTTAATTGAGCAGTTTTGTGTGCCCCAATAATAAACACTGATAGTGACAAAGTGATAGTCACTGATATCTCTTCTTCTTGCCTGCTCTGCTTTTTTTTTTATCAATGCCACAGAGCACGGCAGGATCCAACCCACAATCCACAGGATCCAGTCCAATCCACAGAGGTGCTTAATTTATCCCACACTATACTTGTTTTTTTTAATATTTATACTAATAAAAGCAGGCCTGATAACTGATGTTACCTGAGCCTCTTCTCCAGGATCTCCTACAGTCTCCACCAGCCTAGAGAGCAGGTCTGACAGTGTGGATGCTGTGAGTGGCTGTTTCAAAGCCCTGAAAATCTGGAAAGAGCGGCCAGCATAGTGCCTTGAGGAACAAGACAGAGCCGTCTGCAAGGCTACCTCACTCAACAGCTGCTCCAACTGGAAACCTGCTCAAAGACACAGGCACACAAACAGATAAGCTATTACTATTAACTACCATACATGTGGTGCTTTTACTTTCAGTACAATAAAAAAGAAGCAAACAAACCTGCTTGGGTCTGTTTGAAGACGGTGACAACGTGTCTGAGGAAGACACTGAGCTGCTCTGCACTCTTAATGTTGGGGTTTTTAGGTGACATGTCCTCATGATTCCACAGTGGACCTCGCTTCCTGTGAAGTAGCCAATCAGAGATTAAGTGAGGATAGGCATGTGACCACTGGGACAAATCCAAGACAACACAAAAAATGGAAGAGTACACAACAGCAGCTAAGAGATGATCATCATCTGTGAAAGCACTCTCAAATTTAAAACACACGTAAAAAAGCTAGGAGCACACACACACATGCAATGCAACGATACCCTTTCCACTTAGACACAGCTGTGGACACAAGACAATACACAAAGCCTCAGCACTGACAGCTGGTATCTTATATGGCAAAAACGTAATACTGTGACACATCAAGAAATTCACAACATACAACAAGTTTTACAATATTTAGTTTTCCTGAGGTTTGCTAACTTTATTCAAGGGGTGTACGGACATGGGAACTGGGAACGATATCCGATATTTTTCATGTACATATCTGCCGAAATCAACACACCATTAAATATTGGTTTGAAATATTGATCAAATCTAAACGCCTCATACCGATCATTTTTGTTTTTCAAAGAAATGATCTGCTAATATCGACAAGATTGATGATTCCAACATATTTATGTGGCTTATTAATAGGACAATAAATGGGCAGTTTTAATGCAAATAGTTGTTCACAGATTCTTCACAATTGGCCTATATCTAATTTTGAAGCATGCAAGTGGCCATGGTGCTAGAGACAACAGCACTAAACTTGCAATATACAGATTTAAGCAGAAAAATGTATCATGATGTAATTCAACAAAAACAATAATTAAATTTCATAGCATTAAGCATTAGGTTTCACCATAACAACTACAGGACCCATTAATAATAACTTTTCCACAAGGTGATGCAGGTTTAAGATATTTTTTTAAAAATGTAAGCATAATGCAGTAACGACCTTATGTGCACAAACCTAAAAAGGGTCTGCAGAGGCACGAACCTGGAGCTTATGAACTCGATAAGGTTTTTAACTTTCTCATCCTGCTCAGCGGACAGGTCCACTTCATTGAGCAATGTGGGGGGCAGGTGGGGCAAGGCTGTGCCACCCAGACTGATACTGGAGGAGGTGGAGCTAGAACTCAAACCAGAGTCTGTCATCGGGGATGGCTGGTAGTCTGGAACCAGCTCCGTCACACCTGAAAAGGAGAAAGAAAGGGAAGAAGTAAAAACAGATAAATGAATACAGATTGATATACACAAAAAGCTGGGTTAGCGAGTTGAGGTGAAACAGAGTGGTATTAAGCTCTCTGCTGACAACCCAGTGAGAGAGTTGTGCCACCTGCTGGAGAACGCTGATGGGACTTAAGAGGGAATTCTGCTTATTTTTCGTAACTTTTCTACACAAATGAATGGTTGAGATGTAAACAAAGTCATTTAGAGTGGTTTGAGGGGAAACTGTTCGTTGTGCAAAAACTTATTTATTTCCTTGGATTTCTTTAGTCGTGGCATGAACCAGGGTTTGCAATGGGTACAAATATAGCAATTAATAGGCTATGTATTCATCATAACCATTTAATGATGAAATGAATGCTTTCAGAATTTCAGAAGCATTAATTCTTTAGATATTTGGTTCACCACTGTAAACAATTGTGTCAAAGTTTCTCTACAATAGAGCATTTCACATCAAACCACTCTGAATAACTTTGTTTACATCCTAATGATTTAATGCAGAAATTTAGAATTTCCCTTTATATACTTTAAAGAAAAAAAAACAGTAAAGTATAACTTTAAGTAATTCTTGTGCATGAACAGACCTGTGAGGTTGAACTCTTGTGGAACTGGTTTAATAGTGAGAACCCTGGGCTCGTGGTACTCCCGGTTGCGAAGCAGGACAGATGCCAGTGACTGGACACTGCTATTGGTTCCCTGGACGACCAGCAGGTGGAGCAGTAGTCGTTTACAATGCTCATAGACCTCTGGGTGCTGGTGGTCAAATCCTGCGGAACGAAGCAAGAACTCATTGACAAATACATTAAAACACAAATACATAATCTTGCTTATACATGAGTACAGTAAGTACTGTATTGTGCTGCTCGGTAGAAATATATAAGAGATATCTACACAGTGCATTTAGATGACCCCTCATTAAAACTAACAAGGACGTAAGCCTGGAGGTTGTGTGCGAGTCTCTGGAAACGTGATAGCTTGTTAAGTGTTTTTACCAATGAAGATGGAATGCAGTAGAAGATGCAGGTAGGCGCTCCATTCTATTTTGACTCCATGGTCCACGATGAGATCAGTGAGCAGGATCACAGCGATATTACATCTGTAGAGAGGTTGTTAGAGTAAGGAAAGGAAACAAAGACAACAAAGTAAACCTTTAAATCTGATATACAGCAAATTCTATTGCATTTATGTGGATGTATTTAAGTATCCATTTTGATATTTTTGTTTCTGTTTGTGCAGTGTGTACGAAACCTGTGAAGGGAAACTCCAGGCGTGGTGGTCTCTGGTAGATAATCGACCAGTGGAGACCAGCAACCTCCTGTCGGAGGGAAAGGGAGGGGCTCGGGCCTGTTATGATCCATGACCTTCAGACGCCAGTTAGCATAGACTGGCATAGAGTCACCTGAGGAAACAGAGACAGGTCGAGATAGTTTGTGGGCAAGTTTATATAAGCCTAGAGCGTGGTTAGGAACAGACTTTTGGTCTTGAGATCTAAATGCTACAAAGTCTTAAATGGGAATTTTAACAGTTTTTCAATAAGTAAATCATTAAGATGTAAACAAAGTCATTCAGAATGGTTTGATGTGAAATGTGCTTTTCTGGAGAAACCTAGTGACTCATAATTGTTCACAGTAGTGACAGGAATCAGCCTTCCAAAGTTCTTAATGCCATTCATGCCTTAAAGAATTCCCTCACAGAAAGGTACTATATGGAACGCTTATGAATATGTAAAATGGTAACAGAAATATTGTTTTACAATAGTTTTGAGAGCAGCTTTAAGCCTAAAGAGTATTTTTAAAAATCCATTTATGGCAGAGAGGCACATGCAGGTTGCTGTCAGGCAAAACAGGCTGGAAAGAAAACGACTGAGCACTGGTTTACCATCATTAACATTACACATAAAAACTCAGGTGAAGTAAATAAAATGGCTGTATTTGTGTTGTATACATCATGGCCATGGATCCTATTACCACTATTGGAAAGGAATCTGAGTAAGTTTGCAAAGCAATTTCACATCAAAACACCCAAAATGACTTTGTTTACATGTCAACAAATGAATTACACATTACTTTGAAAAATAAGTGGAATTCCCCTTTAAGAACCTGGGTTCTCTGGGTATTGTGTATTGTTGAGTATTGTGCATGTGCGTGCTCACTCTTCTCCTCCTCATAAGAGCCTCCAGAGCTGCTGCTGTAACGGGACTCCAGCCGATGGTGCTGTCTGTTCAGATTACTGTTCAGCCCACTGTAGATGTCTAAATGAGCATAACTGCACGCACACCCATACATTCATTAGTTACACTGTAAGAGGATCACTTATATACATGTACACACATCAGTGCATGCATCTGTGTGACAAAGAGGTAGAAAGCATTCTTGGAGATTAATGAACAACAGAGGTCTGAGGTCTTACTTGTCATCCATGTTGGGATCTTTGAGCTTGTTGTCGTGATGTCCATCAGGTCCAGCAACCATAGTGTTACTGCTGGAAGCAGTTCCTTTTCACAGAGACAAAAACTAAAATCAGGACAAGAGCACAAAAATACAAAAATGAATTAAGAATGCAGGTTTGATATTATGCATACCTGTGACAGAGGGGATCTTATAGGAGGAAGTGATGCGGTAATAAGGCGGGTTATCCATATGAGTGACAGCTGAGCTCACAGGGTCCATGAGTTCCAGCTCACACATCAGCTCCTCCAAAAGCTGCATAGTCTTATCTCTACCCAGATAGACCACCACTCGCTTTACCTGCACAACCAAAACTTTGTTAATGCACTGAAAATGGATGACTTTGTACCGTAACTGCATGACGTCTCCACATTTCACCTAAAAATTGTAAGAGACCGCTTTCACGTCATTCATATTCCACATTAGCTGCATCACCATGGCGACTGGCTAAGACAGATGTCACTTACATAAGGAAGAAGACTTGGCTCGCTGTTGACTCCAGACATGCTGATGAGGAAGTGCAGAATGATCTTAAGATTTTTGGGCCAGCTGTCTGCCAAAGTCGTCCATACGTTCTCAATCTCAGACCATGCAAATTCATCGCCATACTAGAGAAACGCACACACAGATAACTATTAAAATATACTAATATAAAGACTAGATATTATATTTTCAGTGTCTAAGTTAAGATTTTAACAGCCTATAACATAACAGTACATATCTTACATTTTTCTAGTATTTAGTTTTTCCCCCTTAATGTCCATTTGTAACATTCATGCAGATTTGGGTACCCAAAACTGTCATAATTCATTTTCACACAGTCATTTTTCAACCTCTCCATGTCGTGTAGAACTTAACAGGCAGTTTTGTTACTGTACCTTTAAGACTGATATAAGACATATGAGCTCTGTTCTGACTGGCTGGCCTGTATTATGGCTTATTCAAAAAGCTGTTTTTAAGTGCAGCTTAGTTTACATAGACAGGCTGTATGGACTGAGTGAACAGTATGTTTTGAAATTATGACAGTGTTTACATATTACTTCAAACTCCTTCATTCCAAAAAAAATTGAGGGGACTTTAATTTTCCATGAAATAAACTCTTCAAAAGCTTAACACTTAAATAGTGTTTATATAAAACAAAGCGCTAAAAGACTTTTTAAAAAGCTCATGAAAAACCATGGTGGTGGAGCATGTATACCTTAGCAGTCATGAACATGAGGTTGTTGAGGATCATGGTTGTTGCCTGTGGTGATCCCCAGCCCTCTCCTCGGAGCCAACGACGGCTGTTCACCATCATCATCTCCCGTGTGTCCTCCTCCTCCTCAGGCTCCTCCTGCCGCCGTGTTTGTGGCTTGAAATCCACCAGCTCCACATTATTCATCCAGGGCAGCAAGTAGTGCAGCATCACTTGCCTGCCACCAGGGTGCGCTGTCTGGATCCTCTGACTTACCTCTGAATGAGGAGATTACACAGCCAGTTAAGAGGTCACTTTGTGGAAATGTATATTGTCTAAATGGCATATTTTTACATTCACAAGTCATGGCAGTCCAAGTCGAACCTGGAGTCTCCGGGGTGAGACTGAGTTGAGTCTTAAGTCTTTAGTACATTATTCTAGTTTAGTCTTGTTATTAGCTACAGCCATTGCATTGTACAAAAGTAAACCACAACTAAAAATCTGTTCGCCACAGCTGCAAATAACAAGGCATTCATCATAACAAAAGGACAGAACTGGAACACTGTATGCAGTAAATTAAGTGTTTAAACAAAAGCAAAAAAAAACTTACAACTGGACTAGCCAGCATGTGAAATAGCTAATTAAGTAAGTTTTCAAGAAATATGCTTACTAAAACAATATCACTAGCAAGCATATAGTAAAAAAATGCACTTGATTCAATTTTGCTTTACTTGAGTCAAATGTGTACATCAGTGTCAAATAAATAAAAATATCTTGCATCAAGACAATATTTTCTCTCAGTTTACTCACTTTTGGCAAGAATTAAAATAAAATATTTAATTCAAGTGAAACTGATGTACAGATTTGAATCAAGTAAAGCCAGTATATTATTTTTTTTGTTTAAATATGTCAAGTGATGAGTTCAGGTCCCCATCTCTGGGGTGTGCACATACCTGAGAAGATGGGCAGCGTGAGCTCTGGGTATGTGCGTGCTAACTCTTCACTGAGTTGGTAGTATGACACAGAGTAGAGGTGAGGCAGTGGAGAGGGTGGAGTCAAAACACCATCAGCACGCTGCATCTCCAGTTTATGGGCATAACGAAACAGCTTTGGCTCCAAGATCTAGACCAAAGACCAAAAAAAAAAAAAACCCCAACAACAAAAACAAAAAAGTTCTTCAAAATGGTTTACAGGAGAACAAAAAATGTTCTTAACTTTAAACAGGAAGTAAAGCAGCAAAATTTTTCATGTAATTTTGGAGCATTTCTATTCCTCCATTCAACATTAAATTAGGTCAGGTTTTCTAATCCTGCAATAAATAAATAAATAAATAAATTCTTTGACTGGAAAGGTTTTACAGTTGGATGTATTTTTTTAACTCTAACTATGCTAATAGTTTTATACTTGGACTTGATTATTAAAATGTAATTTGTAATTGGTAACAGTGTGAAAATCTATTAAAAGCACTGATATACACTGACCTGAAGATGACGATACATTAGCGCACTTTTTTTTTTTTAAAGAAAGACATCTGAGTATTTAGTGTAATTTTTATGTTGCAGAGATTTACACACCTAATAATTACTACTGTGCATTCAGAAATACTATACAACAGCTATATGATCACTCCTGTGCGTGGGGGTTTCACCTGAAGCAGCTGCATGGCCGCTTCATAGATATCTCTGGAGGAATCTGCAGCCTTAAACAGGATCAGGTTCAGCAGCACCACAGTGTCAAACTGATAATCCCTGCCACAGACCAATCAATACACAGTAAACACACTTCATTCTCAAAGAACACACACATAGCTAAACGCATTTAGGCAGAGTAAGCAGTACCGGTTGTGAAAGACGTTGGCAATGGCTCGGAAGCAGCCAGTGGCCACTCTGCGCGAGCCTGTGTAGCAGCGATCCACTGCCCAGAACATCAGATTACTCTGATCTGGGTTCAGCTCTAACAACAGCATCACTGCCTCACAGCCCAGCTGATGCACCTGCACACAGACATGCACACAACAGAAATTTTTACAAAGATATTCACATTATGTACAACAGAAAGGAGAGATCTTTCAAGTACATCTTAATTACTTGGTGCAAAATAGGCAGGTCCAGTTCTAAAATCTGATTGGTTGAGCCAATTTCAAAGCCTCTGTAGAATACTGGATATATGACCACAGGCGTCAACTAAACTCTGTATTAATGTGCCAACAAAATATGGAATAAACTTTGATCAATATGTTACCTGGCAGCCATAACCTACTGAAATAAAATGCTTGTTAACATAATTGTTAAATTGTGCAATTTATATTAATAAACAATTTATTGAACATTGCTGTATTTCATCACATTGTATTTCATCATTGTTCTGTAAGTGATCATGCTTGAAGAGGAAGTCTTCAAAATATTACATGTACAATTTTAGAAGACACATGTAGGTTTCACAGTTGATTCTGGACTATATAAAATTAAATGTACAATGCACCATTATACATCAACCCCCCCCCCCCAAACACACACACAAAATTAATTTTTTTACAGAACAACAACTGAATTACAGAGAATTTTAGAAAAGTCAGTGTCATTCGCCTTTAATATCACTGTATGGTAAATAAGCCCTAGTAAAGCACATCATCTTAAGGCTTGCATCTATAGTGAACCAAATGTAGATTGTCAAAAGCTGCTAGCAGATTATTCATTGAGACTTTATGAAAAATGAGGCTACCTTGCGGTCCTGTGAGTCCAAGATGTTGTCTAACCATTTGTAGAGGTACCCATCAGATGACAGACCAACATTATCAGCGACTGGACCACAACACAACACAGCAGACATGGCCTGGAGAACGTAAGATGCGGAATTCAGTACTTGTACAGTACTTTGAGGCACTGGTGGTGTGTGTATGTGGTGTGTCTTACTTTGAGAGCACAGTACTGGTGTCTGTTTATCTGCATGTTGCGGTCACTGTAGCGATCTAGAGGAGTGAACATGATGCTGAAGGGTCCGGCCCAGTGACTGAACAGCATAAACAGACTGTGTCTTAGAGACTGCTGAGGGAAAATGCTCCTCCTCTGGTGTACTGGAAAACACAGACAAACATGTATATCAACTATATGCCACATGTCTGGTGGGAAAACATACACTGTATATGTTGAATTAGTTGTACCTGGCACGTTCTGGATGATGTTTGCCACCAGGGCACTGAAGTGGGAGCGGATGTCTTTGAGTGTGTCTGAGTCTTTGTCATTCTCAGCCTCCAGCAGTTGCCGTGTCAGATCCACATACTCCAGCAGAGTGCTGTTCAGAGAGTGACTCTCCCCGTCTAGTCCCCCACTCCCACTGCACAAGCACACACAAAGACAGACATGCACAGACCAGACAAAAAGACAAGGTTAGGGACAGAACCTCTAAGCAAACCTGACAGTCTAATTCAGGGGTTACCAATTTTATCCAAAAGGGGCTGGTGTACCCCTGGGTTTAATAAAATCAGAGCAGAAAATATATATTTTTTATTTTATTGAAAAAAAAGAATGAAAAGCACATTTCTATAATCTAAGCATCATGTCTTCTTCATTTTGCCATAACCATTTAGGAAGTTCTGTTTGTGCAACAGGCAATTTCTTCTTTTCAGAAGCCAAATCGCCCCCAAAATGTATTGTAATGTATTGCAAGTATCATTTGAGCATTATCAAGGACTACAGAGTGCCTTTGTTTTAAAAAAGTAAACAATGCATCGACAATCTAAATCCACATCAACATTTCATAATCAATGTTGAGAGAGCAAGAGAGTGTGTGTGTGAGAGAGAGAGAGAGAGACAGATGGAGAGAGAGAGAGACTGCGAGATGGACTCACATCTGGCTGATGACTCCTGAATCAGCCAGCAGCTCAAAGATCCGGACCAGCTGGACTCTGAGGATGTCACGACGCCGGCGTCGCTTCATGTTCTTCACACAGGGAATAAAAGGGGGAGAGAAATGGTGCAAACAGCAAATGACAACTGCTATTTAAAATCTATAGCTGATCTTTACTTGCAGTGACAGAAAATGTAAAGATACTGTATTCTCAGCAGAAGCATCTTGAGCTGTTTTTTTATTTGTTTTGTTTCTTTTCATCAGTTCTCACAGGAAAAATGGAAAGAATGGAAGGCATAGGTTAACTCACCTCTGGCCTTCTCTCCAGGGCCTCTTTAATGATGGGATTCAGCTCCTCCAAGAGCTCTCTAATCACACACAAAAACACGAGCACTACAGTTCAGTGACACACAGCATACACACAAACGCACACACAACATGAGGTTAGAGCTGAGCCATACACACCCTCAGTGGGGCACACACAAACACACTTAATGATGAGAGTGAAATCACAGTACAAACTTTATTGGGCACAAACACATAGACCCACGCACCTGAAGGCAACAGGGTTGGTCCGGCCAAGCCCAAGGACTAGAGACTCCGTGATGTCCATGCTCTCAGAGCGCATCATAGGAACCACATGCTTGAATAAGGAGGAGGGGGACGGAATGCCAATGATCTGCGCGCGCGCACACACACACACACACACACACACACACACACACACACACACACACACACACCTTACTACAGTAACTGCTGAGAGACTAAACAAGCTTTATAGATCGATGAAAAGGAAAGGGAAAAAAAAACCACACAAAAAACAATTGCACCCAACAACAATTTTTGTCAGGATACCTAAATTTATTTAGGTAAACTTATTTTCAAATAGAATTTACTTTATAGGAGTGACAAATGTCTAAGCCAAGTTTTTATTATTTTCTGTGTAATCAAGCATTATTATACAACAATGCCCGAGTTCAGTAGTGTAGCATTTTAAACTGGAAATTCAAAGGCACCTAACTCTAAATTTATTAGAGTGAGATTTTATAGGGATGCACCAATGTTTTAGTTCAAAAACATAAAAAAATGGTACTTTCTGTTTTGGGCTGAAAGAGAAAAATGACCAAAGCATGTCTACAAAAAGGACCAAAGACAGCACTTTTTCTTAGGTTTTTCACAGGTTTATTTTTCTGCATCATTTCAACACAGCAGCTATTTTTTCCACATTGTGATAATTTTATGATGAAGGGGCCGAGAGAAATGTTCTAAAATTGAATTTACATTAACTTACATTAAAAGTAAAGAAACATCACTAGATATTCACCAACGTCCCAATGAAAAAAATGCATTTGTGAGTGGAACACAAGTCAGTTGTAGCTTTAATATGAGTAGAACTCATATAAAGTAACCCATAAGGCTTTAAGTGATGATCCTCGAGAACATAAACAATAACGAAATTCCTTCACACTGAAAGCATTTTATCTAAACATAAGTATATATATGCTACAACACCAATAACGTAACAACTGAGTTAGCGTTACAGAGAAAGTACTGATTATCTAACCTTTGAGTCGTAGCTGTATCCGCTGTCCGGTGTGGACGCCAGCGTCTCAGGAGGGGAGCAGCGGACAGAGCCAGGGGCTGACGATGAGGATGAGGAGGACGATGATGAGGTTGCAGAGCTGCAGCAGAGGATCAGATAGTTCCTCCACAGACCAACGTAGGAATCGGTACTGCTGCTCAAGCTGTTCATCTTCTTCGCATTGATTGGGCTACTGTAGTAGGAAAAACGTGAAGGTCAGTAAGAAGCAAGAGAGACCAGTCCAATGCTTTTGTGGCTGTAACACTAACAACTAGTTTGATGAAAACATAAACAAAAGAAAACACTAAATTTAGGCTTCAAGATGACCGTTACTGCTGGTTTTAGCTATGCAAAGTCAGTTTTTGTAGATAACATTATGTCATACATACAGACAAAGAAAGTCTACTTGACATTACTTAACACATGCTAACTGGTGTACCATTATTTGCTAGCTAATTTCTTTGATTTTGCACTGGAGACCACATGCCTCGGGTGATCGATTATGCTCAGGCTAAAGGAAAAAAAAAATTTTTTTTTCATAAACTATAGCTTGTGCTGCATGAAGAGTGATGCAGCACTCATCAACTCCACATACCACCAAATACACCTGCATGTACACAAAACAGTATACTTATATGCTATTAAATATTATATATTTCCATACTTGATGTCAACTTGTGGAGAGAGCAGCTGGAGACGCGTGGAGGCGAAGAGCCAGGCGTAGCTCAGTGCAGTAGGGCAGTGCTTGGGAAGGTGCTCCTGCCGCAGGTAACTGGACAGACTGATGACCCATGGGTCCTGACCCTGAGTGACGTGGGCAAACACCCAGATGTGTGAGGGACTGACCACGTCAAACTGGTGACTGATGGGAGAAGAGCTCCACTCAGCCAGCGTCTGCAGGTCTATTCCACTGGGACAGTACAGCAGGTTAGTCTGGAGAGAGAGAGAGAGAGAGAGAGAGAGAGAGAGAGAGAGAGAGAGAGAGAGAGAGAGAGAGAGAGAGATTATAAAAACAACAACGAGAGATAAAGACGATGGACTTATCATACACATTTATCCCTGCTGTAATGTTGTCTCTGTGCGTTTTCTCTACCTGGTCAGCCCCAGTAAGGTGGATGAAACTTTCCAGAACTGAAGCGCTCACCCTATCCATCACATCTATAGCCAACTCCTCATCACCCTGACAAGAAGAAGGAAAAAGAAGCATGAGCATCACTCCAATGATGATCTATTTATATAAATGCAAGTAGTCCTAAGAGAGTGAGGATGGCTCATATATGTTGTGGTGGTTACCTTAGTGATGCAGAGGGCGTTGTGTAGTGCCCGAACCTCTTTCAGCACATTGACAGCGAGGCGGCGTGTGGCTGGCCTGCAGCTACACAAAACCACCAGAGCCAGCCCCTCCACCACATGCAGCACACCCCACAGAGGAGAACGCTCCAGAGGCAGACATGCTCTGTCATTAGAGCCCTAACACAGGAACACACACAACAGGAACAGAGGAAAGGTTATAGCTCTATTTTTGCACTGGGCTGTGTCAAAATGTTCATACTATACAACCATATGTACATACGTACGGTTTGAAAAACCCTGGTAAAATTACATATTTTGTTAATTTTCTAAGTGAAAATAAGTTTACATATCCTCTACAGGGAATGAATTTAATTATGCTATGTCTCTTAATTTAGAGCACAATTTATATCCATTTTCTGAGTTTTTTTTTTTATATATTGAAAAAATAAAACAACATAAAATGTGCTGTAACTTTTGCACATGCCAAATTTTATGTTTAATTTTTTCACAATATGTTTAATTCAGCATATACACAGTAATTGAATTGGGTTCTCTGTTGACAGGTTACCTTATTTTTACTTTTTTACTTACTGTTCTTTATTTATTATTAGCGCTGTAAAACGCTGTGCTAGAGGAGAAAAAACATTTCACTCCAGTCTCCTCTGTGTGTTGCACATTCAATAGAAAGAGAGCATAGAGTGAATTTAATTCCTTAGTTTATCTCATACTGTTGCGTGCATGAAAAAGTATGTTGTGTATCTAAAAAGTATGTATAAATAAGTTATAAAGGACTGCGAACAACCTTGCCATCATTTGCTTAGAAAAGTTACGGTGAAAAGTTGGACTACAACTATAATAAAATATTAATAATTATTAGCATTTTTAAGCAATATGTTATTGTTGTACTTTTATAGATTTAATTATAAAATACATTATTTATCATTAATAATGAACGTACAGTGGACTACAAAACAAATTTTTCCACATTCTTCTTATATTAGTAGTCTGATAAAATCTTCTGATCTCAGTCTTCTTAGTTTCAACTAGAATAAACTGCTAAAAGGCTTGGTCTTGATTAGTTCTCGGTGGGCCCAGGTCTCGTCGTGACTTTGACTTGCCTCTAGAGCTCTTGACTACAAGTACTACACGTGAAGAAGATTTAAAACCATAAAGGCCTATCTGCAGTCACATTGTGTCATATTCCTAGGTTGAACACAGACAACACATTACTGCAGAAGCTCTGCACACCTGTGAGTCGTGGCCACGGTTGCTGCTCTGCACTGCCTGTTTCCACTGGATGATTAGCTGCAGCAGCATTTTGACAGCGTTGTCCAGCAGGGTGGGGTGCACATCTGTCACCTCTCGCACAATGAAGTACACGAATCCTGAGAGAACGTCCTCCCTCCAGTCAGGGAAATCCACCATCAGAGCCTGCAGAGTGGTGAAGGCCAGCCCACGCAGCTCCTCGTCCATGTGGATGGTCAACCTAGAGGATTCAGGCACGCAGCCTCAGATTTTTCCTTTGGTTTAGCTGAACACTTTAAAGGTTATGTGTGAAAATATATTGGGGATGTGTTTAAACCCTCTAACTCAAACTAATGTATGTGTGGCCGTAAGTGACAATCACACTAACATGTCATTACTGATTTAACGACTGGTCTCAAGACCATACCTTGCCTACATTATGGCTGTATTAATTGTGACAATGCAAAGATCAAATCAGCTCAGTATTTGTATTTGTATAAGTATTTGATGGGCCCTCTGTAATCTTCAGCTGCCGTTTCCGAAATAGGCTCAGAAATCATTTACAATCAATTACATCAATAATAAATCACTACCTCTCTTTGCATGCTACTGTCTGCAAAAAGCAATGTTTGTTGTTATATGGAAATGTGTTTATGCACAGCCCAGATTATAGAGTGAGGTCCAAGGAGAAAGGTCATTACTTGGCCAGAAGCTCAATGAGGTCCTGCCTGCTCATGCCATCAGGGATCAGTCTGGGGATGGCAGCTACACACGTCCGGAACAGATCAATCTTTGGCTTTCGCTCGCCACTACGACAGGGAACAAACAAACACACAAATGCAAATTACAAATTGTGCATAAAATTGTGATGCTAAATGAATAAGATAATACAGTCCAGTTAATATGAAAATGGTCACTGATACCATCAATATTCAGGAGCACAAATGAATATATATGAACAGAAATACTATGGCCACTGTTTCTGTTAATTCTTTGATATACACCGATCAGGCATAACATTATGACCACCTCCTTGTTTCTCGACTGGATCAGACACAGCAGTGCTGCTGGAGATTTTAAACACCTCAGTGCCATAGTTAGACTGAGAATAGTGCACAAACCAAAAACATCCAACCAACAGCGTCCTGTGACCACTGACGAAGGACTAGAGGGTGACCAACACAAACTGTGCAGTAGCAGATGAGCTATCGTCTCAGATTTTACATCTACAAGGTGGACTGACAAGGTAGGAGTGTCTAATAGAGTGGACAGTGAGTGGACACAGTGTTTAAAAACTCCAGCAACACTGCTGTGTCTGATCCACTCGTACCAGCAAAACACACACTAACACACTGTGTTACTGCAGTGCTGAGAATGATCCACCACCTAAAGAGTACCTGCTCTGTGAGGGTCCATAGGGGTCCTGAGCACTGAAGAACAGGGTAAAAGTGGGCTAACAAAGTATCAGACAAACAGATGGACTACAGTCTGTAACTGTAGAACTACAAAGTGCACCTATATAATAAGTGGAGCTAATAAAGTGGACAATGAGCGTAGAAACAAGGAGTCATAAATGTTATGCCTGATTGGTGTATGTTTGATCAGGCTGATTCCACACAGACAGCACTCACGTGATCATGTCTTCTGGCTCTTTATTGGACATCTGCACATTGGTCATGCTCATGGAGCGGCCCACCTCTTTGTCCAGGTGCCTGAGAATGTTATCCAGAGCCTTCCTCACCTGAGGATAGTACAGAGACATACCTACACACAAAACAAATACACAAATTAAAATAGGCATGATGAGAACTCAAATGTTTCCTATATTTTCATAAAACAAAGTTGAAGACATGTCATCAAGCAGTCTGACAACAGGAACTGAGCCATAAAACAAACATTCAATACAGCCCATGCCTAACTGAAGGGCAGGGACAAATACAGCAAGAACATAGTGGAAGGAAATCAGACAAAACAAATATTTGTGTTCAGTCGAGCAGTAGTATAAAGTGGTAGCTAAAAATGGGTCATTCTGAATGTATCACAATACAGTCCAGTAAAAATGCTGACAGAAAACAACAAAGCGTCTAGAAATGTCTGAGATCTACAAGGAAATCCTGTACAGAGTTACATGTGGTCTTAGCCTGAGTGGCATGTGTGTATAGACTGCAGCTCAAAGGTGTCAGATGGAACTAACTTTGAATAAGGATATAAACTTTAATTCAGAGCCTTGTTAATCTTGTGCTCTGCAGTGGTGGTTTACAGCATGAAGGGTGTTGCACTATGCATAATGTTGTTTCACAAAAAGAAAAGATGCTTTCTAACTTACATAAACTTAATTTCTCAGTTGCATCAAGCTCAACTGTTAAAAATCTTGGTGTCATGATAGACCTTGATCTATCCTTCGATGCACATATAACTAATATCACTAGAACAGCCTTCCTGCATCTCCGCAATATTGCTAAATTAAAAATTGCATTATCTCTACAGGATGCAGAAAAAATATTTCATTCTTTTATAACTTCAAGGCTAGATTACTGTAATGCCCTGCTGTCTGGATGTCCCAGCAAAAGCCTCAACAAGCTTCAGCTAGTCCAGAACGCTGCAGCCAGAGTCCTCACAAGAACCAGAAAATGTGACCATATTAGCCCAGCCCATCAAACCCTGCACTGGTTACCAGTTAAATTTCACATTGACTATAAAATTCTATTACTGACCTACAAAGCTCTAAACGGACTCGCCCCTCAGTACCTGAGTGAACTTCTCTCCTATTATGAACCATCACGGCTACTTAGATCACAAGGTGCTGGCTTACTACTGGTACCTAGAATTAATAAAGTTACATCAGGGGGGAGAGCTTTCTCATACAAAGCCCCCCAGCTCTGGAATAATCTTCCTGTTAATGTCTGGGAATCAGACACAGCCTCAGTTTTTAAGTCTAGGCTAAAAACTTACTTGTATAGTCAAGCCTTTGGTGATTAGTCTTCCCTGTCAGATCTAGACCTGCTGGAGTCTCTGCTGCTCTGTTATATTGTAATCTGTGATCAGTTACTTTTTACAGAACTGACTGTTTTTCTTCCTTTCTTTGCCGAGTTGCACAGCTGCCCATCCTATGCGTCTGACGCTGTTGGCCCTTCTGCCCTGATCGGGTGCCACTGCTCACCAGCCATTGGCTTGACCACCACTGTTGCTGCTGCATATTCATAAACTAATCAAATTAGCCACTGCTTTCTTTTTTTTACACCCACTTTGTTCTATAATACTTCATAGTAACAATGTTTGCTATCCGGTGTCGACCAGAGGAGGATGGGTTCCCCTTCTGAATCTTGGTTCCTCTCAAGGTTTCTTCCTCTTCTAGGGAGTTTTTCCTTGCCACTGTTGCCACTGGCTTGCTCATGGGGGCTTGGACCCTGATTTTTCTATTCTTTTCTTTTTGTAATACTGATTGTTCTGTAAAGCTGCTTTGTGACAACACCTGTTGTAAAAAGCGCTATATACAAACTTTGCTTGCTTGCTTTCCACTGTACATCTGCATGTTATTTTAGGAAGCAGCTATCTAACCACAAATCTACCTCCTGACGATAAACAAGATACAGATGCAGGTTTATAAATGGTTCTGAGTAGCTCAAGAAGGACTGATAAACAACTTAAAATTCTGCTTCACCTATGTGTGTAGTTCCGGTAGGTTTGACCACATTCAATTTGACGGTTACTTTTGAATACCACAACCTGATAGAAGCAAACCTTGTGTTAATTGCTATAGACAGCAATAGTAACGGAACATATCTTCGACAGCAACTGAAATGGCAGAGTAGTAAAAGATAAGATCACATACCGATGACTTTGGCCTCCTCATCAGTGAGGGTGGTATTGAGGAAGATCTTTTTGACCCGTAAGGTGTTGCCAGAGGGTAGGATGACCCCTGTGGTGGGCATGGGTGGTTCGCCATCCTTCTGTTGAAGGCTGTCCGCTATTACCAAGAATGCTCGCAAACCAATATTCATTCTCTGAAAGAGAGGAAAGAATAAGATGATTGGGAGTAAAAGAATCTCTTGTTATGCATGTCATTACTCAACCAATATGTCACTTTACCAATAGTATCTGCCAAAGCAAAGTCCCACAGTCTCACCGGTATCAGATAAATTTCCAACGATAATTAACATCTCATCTTGCATGTTAATGAGCCTCTGACATGAAAGGAAAAACTACTAACGAGGGTCTGTAGCAGGGATGATGCTGTGAAGCAGGGTGTAGTAGTTTGACTAAAAATTGTTTTAAAAAGTCTTTATATTATTCAAGGAAATGTGTCGATGTCAAATGTTCATAGCATTTATAACCAGTAACATTTCTAAATGCCTTTTCACTAAAAACAATGTGTAATAAATAAAGTTTAAAAAAAAAAAAAAAAAAATTTCCACTTCCTTTGGTCCTGGCAGCACTGAAGCTCCTTGCCTGCAAGAGCCTTCAAAGTGAGGTATTTTCTTTAGCAGTTTAACTTCACATGCAAGTTTTTTTTTAATGTTTTCCAACAAAATAACATTAAATCAGCAAGCTAACCCATAGGGTTTTCCACTATTACCATCTTATTTTCATTATTATACTGTTTGTTTCTTTATTATTTATATTCTTCTTATTTTAATTATGGTATCAGTTTAGTCATGTTAATTCAGTTTTAGTTTACTTTTTGTTCTGTTTATTCTTATTTTATTTTAAATAGATTAGATTTTATTAACTTTTACATTTTAGCTACATTTTAATTATTGTTTTATATTTTCTACTGTATTTATTATTTGTTTCTTCTTGTCATACCTGGTTTGAGTCATTTTTTTAAATTAAATTTACTTTTATTATTTGATATGTTCTTACACATCAATCCCTTGATTTGTATCAACTCGGCAACATTGAAAATGAGGGTCACCCTCAATGTTCTCAGAGTTTCAATAAAGGTTGACTGATCGATTGACTGATCAGTTTATTTACTGTTACATTGTCTAAATGCAAGACATTTGAAAGGTCTGGCGTGTGCCCATGATATCTGGGCCCAATGAGCCAGCCTCACGGCCAGTTTATGAGAAGTATGTTGTTGCAGAAAAAAAAAGTGAGAACTGATAACCATATGACAATTCAGGGTTGCCGGTCATACCAGTCAATAACACAATATTTAACTAAAACTGCTGGAGTACATAATTAAAGCATAACATGACATTACAATACTGTATAATAGCTGGTGTGTCTCCATACCTCTGGATTGATGGTGAAGGTCTTATGTGACTTGCCCACACACAGCAGGTCATAGATGATTTCTTTCATGGCAAAGTCCAGCCTTTCCTGCACAAGAGAGTGAATGCATGCAACACACCTTTAAAAATCACAGGCATAGCAGCTAAGACATACAAAAGCCCTGAAATGAATTGCTACATTAACATGAAGAGCATCACATGGCCTTAAAAACAAATTATAATGTAGCACAGTGCAGCTGGCTTTACCTGAGCAATGAACTGAATGATCTTAACAAAGATGTTGAGTGGTGTGTCCCTGGGCACCACACTGCGGGAACCCTTGGGGAAAAGTGCTGAAACAATACTGAGGAGACGACTAGGAGAGAAAACAAACAGAAGCTTAGAACACAACGTACTAACACTGACTCAGCAAATAATGTTGTTTTCTGATATTACTAAGTACTCTTTATTCTGTTTCCCAGGAAGTGTGGTTATGTATCCACATGGCATGCAGGTTTATGCATTGTATTACCATTGAACAGTTTTGTGTGTCCAATGCATAAAAAAAAGCTGAACAGAATGCAAAAGTCACAGCAGCGTTCACTGTATGCGAAAGGTTTGTTAGGTTCTTTTTGTGTTAGCATGTCTTTGTGCATTTGTATCCATCTGTATTGGGAATGTTGCAGTTACCTCTGTGTGGTGGTGTTGCTCTCACACTTGATTCTGATGACGTAGACCCACAACAGCCTGTAGAGTGACTCCAGTGCTACACGAGACATTTTAGGATCTTTGTTCTAAAAAGGAAACAAAAGCAGTCATTATTATAAATCATGACCAGCACATTCGCAAAAGGTGGATGAAGTTCCTTTAATGTAGAAACTATTTTAAATCAAATGGGTGGAATCAAATAAGATGCTTAGTTCATGCAAAAGAATTGCTGATTCAGAAGACTAACACTACACAAGAATTCACTGACTCACAAAAGAGCTAATAAGGAAAGTGATTCAGAGACATTGGCTAATGAGCCAATAAAGCTGATGATTTCAGCATTAGTTGCACTGAAGATATGATTCATTACTCATCTGTTCAGTGAACCCAAAAAAGGGATTCATAAAACCTGAATAATGAGCCTGTGATTAACACATCAGGCTTGTGCACAATATAGTTGCTGACTAAGCAGCTATATCTTGTTCTAGATTTCTCCATCACACACACACACACACACACACAAAACACTTCACCATAGAGCCTTCAGTAAAGGTCCTCTACTGCACCAAAGGCCTTTCAGCAGTGTAGTTGTAATGACACACACTAACCACTGGGGGCAACGTCGCTGCACAACTGAAGACAAGGTCCAACAAACCAGCAAAAGCGCAAGGCATTTTCAAGTCTCCAAAATCACCAAAAGATCTCATGACATGAATGCAGTGATTGTGTGTACAGTACTGTGCAAAAGTCAGAGGACATCATTTATGTAATTTTTAGTCATTTTAGTCAAGTTGCCATTAGGCAACTTAATTTTTGAGTGTCAAGCAAAAAATAAAAAAAAACACAAAATTAACAAAAGACATTCAGTATCTAGTGTGCCTTTATTATAGCTTCCACTCATTTCTGGAGATTTGCTTTCAGGTTTTCACAAAATGCTGAGAACACCAGCAGCTTCTTTGCTTGATTTGCATGTTTTCTTCTTCTTTTTCCTTTTCTTTTCTCAGTAGTGGTCTCGTTTTCTGTTCCATTTCTTTTAACATTTTTTTGTTTTAGAAAATCTTGTTTTTTCACTTAATTTTCCAAGTCAGTTATCTTGTATCTAATCTCATCTTGTGAAAAATGAGTTCTGAACAGCCATTTTGACTGGAAATTACTTTTGAACAGTATTATATGTGTGGGGTAAAAGTATGCAGCTTGGAAAGGCAGGGTCCACAACTGTTGTAAAGGCAAGCCGACAACATACACAACTCCATAATTCTAATTTCCCCCTTAGACACTAAAGACAAGCTAGGCTCACAAAAAGAGAATAAGCACCACCAATAAGGCAGAGTGGGCACTGTCCCTAAACTAATGACATAATCAACAATAATCTATTTCTACTGGCTTTTCTAATGGAGTCCATAAACAACCTCCTGTGGGAATACACTCAAATACCAAAATGTGTCCACTATCCTCAGAAGACTCAAATGTGTTAATGAGCGCTGACCCATGAAGAGAGACACAGCCAAATAACCACGTGTGGAAGATGAGGTCAATCAGACGACCTCTTAGAAGAATCAAGGCCAGCTCCCCTGACGGTTACTACAGTAACTCACCTGGAGGGTCTCAATCTGCTTACGGATGCTGTTGTTTGACGGCATCTGGAGCAGGTGAATGTGTGAAAGAGAAAGAAACCAAAAAAAATAAAAAAATAAAAAAACAGGACACAAAACAGGAAGTGTGATGGGAGGCAGGGAAAACATGCATGTTAAAAAAGCAAGAACTTAAAACAAATCAGCCCACACACACAAAAAACAACAAACACTGCATGTGCACTGCAAATCAACTGCTAAACACATGCAAAACTGTAAATGAGATTTATGAGAATAATTTGTAGAGAAATGTTGTGCATCTTCTGGGGCTGGTCACAATCAGAATACTCGAATATTAGTTGCTTCCTCTATTTAGCATTCGAAAGCTTACAAAAATTGGTAGTCTAACACACATTTCATCACAAAGACTTTTAGAGAGAACAGTTAAGGTTAATGTATAAATGATGTTAAAAATAAATTATAGCTCATTTAGTTGAATGCAGTTTAAATTAATGGCAATATCATTTCTCCTTAAAGCACAACAAACTGCATTGCTTTACATGTGGCCAATGAAGCTAAAAGAGAACAAGTGCTCAATGGAAAAACTGCATGACGAGGCATATCAAGTATGTAATAAATGTTAGTACACTGTTCCATCTGAGCACCACCATGGGTCCATTCCACATGATTTAGCTTCTTTTTTCTCATTTTCTATATAAACAGTTTTTCAATTTTAGAATCTTAAATTTATATATTTTTTAACACTTTGAGATGAATTTCACTCACACATTGTCAGAGCAGCACAGGCGCTGTTCTGAAACTACCACACCAAGATCACCACAGTTTAGTACATTATGTTAAATACACAATGCAGAGAGTGGGAGCATGTGACATCATCTCTATGGAATTCACTCTTGTTAAGTTAATGGGTTTTTTTTTTTTTTTTTTTTCATAAGTCATAAGGGCTCATGTTTTGATGGACATAAGATGCATGTCAAGCACTTTCGGAGTGGACTGAAACAGTGATTAAGTTGAGTATCCAAAAAAACGCTCTAACTTTCCATTACAGCTTTTAACAGTAGGTCTCACAACAGTCTAACAAGTACTTATCAGGAAATATCAATGAGTATTCAAAGGAAAATGTTGTCTGGACCAGCCCCAGTATATTCCATGCTAAGCTATGAAATGACAGACCATGCAAAACCCAAAGCAGTCCAAGAATGAGCCGAGTTCCCATGATTGTTAAAGTGATAATTCATTCTTTTTTAATCCAGTCTACCTGCTGCATCTGTAGCACATGTTTTATTATCATAGAGAATGATACTTTGAATGGGAAGATGCTACTTATCACAAAAGCCAATGGGCATCCATCAATGTCGCATCTACTGTAGGTTAATTTCAAGTCAAGTTCTTCTGTTCAGTTAAAAAATACAATACTGCGTCAGCATTTTTGTCTAAGGTACCTGATTGCATGCTACAGATGTACAACCCGTTGTGTAAAACATAAAAACAAAATACAATGATTTGCAAATCCAAGGTGTTTGAGCACTCCTCAACTTTCCCAGTCTTTTATTGCCCCTGTCCCAACTTCGTTGGAACGTGTTACAGGCATCAAATTCAAAATGAGTGAATATTTGCAAAAAAACAATAAAGTTTATTTGTTTGAACATTAAATAGCTTGGCTTTGTGTGTATTCAATTGAATATAGGTTGAAAAGGATTTGCAAATCATTGTATTCTGTTTTTATTTATGTTTTACACTCCATCCCAACTTCACTGGAATTGGGGTTGTAGTAGATAGAGATTCAATGCTGGAACATTCCTTTAAGTAGGGGAAGGATACGCTCTGATTAGCCAAAGAGATGGACCACACTAAATGAAGGTCTAATTAAAGAGAGGCAGAGATGACTAGAAGCAGGGTTAGTATTTTTACATGCGGGAGGGAGGTGCCAAAAACATGTCTGGAACAGAGTTCTGTAACTTCTGGTACAGAAGAAGAAGAGCGTGGATCAATGAGGAGAGGAATTACACCCTTATTGAGACTACAAATCCCTTAAGCCAACTGAGCTACATGAGTCTTTGCCCACCACTGATGCTACCTGTACTTTACCCCCTCAATTGATGAACTGATTTCATCCACAAACTAAGGAAGAATTTGGACCTGAATAAAACCAGTCTGAATCTGAAAGAAAGGTGAGGTGGCCTCACACTGGCAAAGCACAGAGGTTGAAAAGCTTTGAAAAATCATTCATTGCAGTAAATCACCACCAGGGAATCATCAAGAATCAAAAAGCAAAGAATCATACTGAATCTCAATCACAGCACTCATCAATTTTAACACCACAAAAATCAATAGGAACATGGAGCAATTCTCCAATACATCAAAAGGAGGAACAAGGCGGGGGGAATCAACTCTTTGCAGGAGATCCACAACATCTACTAAGCAGTCCAGTCATTTCAGCCTTCAGTCACAGAAAACACAAATGTGACATACGCACACAAACATACTCATACCATCAGACAGATTCATACATGGTGATGCATCACACACATACAGAAATACATATAGACACAAAAATGTATCAGTAAGCACATATCTTGTATCTTAGATTGCATCAAATGGGGGAAACTTTTACAGAAAAGCAGTGTATTGCACCATTTACTCTTGTTCATAATAATACTGTTTTATCATAATGCAGAGGCCATTAATTATAGTCTTGGGGTGGCCTTGAGCACAGTTTACTGATTTCCTGTTCAAAACACACCTGATTCAACTCAAAAGTTACTTATGTTCAGTAGTTGTGTTTCTGGAGGAAAATCTCCAAAATGCAATGGTCATCCAGGTCTGCAACTGATGACTCCTGATGTACTTTAAAAAGTTTTAAACACTAAGCACTGCACACAGTGGTGCACACATAAATGCAAAGAAAACTACTGGAAAGCTGGTTGAAGAGAGAATTTTGGTTGTTTAACTGTTAAAAAGTTCAACACAACAGGTAAAAGACTCTTTTCTCTTAAGCCTGGGCCCTACAAAGCTCCTAGAGTATCTTGATGACTATTTGTCTTTTGAATTAACTGTAGTTGCACCCTTTTTGAACAGCTATTAAAAGGTCAGATTTAAGGAAACAGACTAAGCAATTTGGTTCCATTTTTATCTGCTTCCAGGATGCTAGTCATATGACACATACCCACACACACACATACTATGGACAAAAGTATTGGGACATCCCTCCTGATTATTTAGTCAGTTCAGGTGTTTCAGGTACACCCATTGCTAATAGGTGGATCAAATTAAGCACACAGCCTTGTAGTCTCAATAAACAAACGCTGGCAGTAGAACGACTCGTACTGATGAGCTCAGTGACATAAAACACGGTGCTGTCACAGGATGCCACCTTCTCCACAAGTCAGTTTGTGACATTTCTGTCCTGCTAGATCTGCCCAGTCAACTGTAAGTGCTGTCATTGTGAAATGGAAGCATGTATGGGGCAACAACAGCTCAGCCACAAAGCGATAGATCATGCAAAACCATGCACAGTGCCCATCCTCTGTTGAATCACTCACTAAAGATTTCCGAATTACTTCTTGAGGCAACGTTAAGAAAAGAACAGAGTATTAGGAGCTTCATGAAATGCACTCTACCACTGGACTCTGGAGCAGTGGAAACATATTCTGCGGAGTGAATAATGGTCTCTATCTGGCAGCCTGACGGACAAGTCTGTGTTTAGCGAATGCCAGGAGAACGTTACCTGACTGAAGGCATTGTGCGAACTGTAAAGTTTGCTGGAGGGAGGGATAATGATATGTGGTTGTTTACAGGTGTTGGCCTAGAACCCTTAGCTCCACTGAAGGGGGATCTTAATGCTTCAAAAAACAAGACATTATGGCCATTGTAAGCTTCCAACTTTGTGGGAACAGTGTGGGGAAGGCCCTTTTCCCTTCCAGCATGACTGAGCCCCAGTGCTCAAAGCAAGGTCCATAGGCCTGACTGGGTGACTTGGTGCGAAAGAACTTGACTGGCCTGCACAGAGCCCTGACCTCAACCCCATCAAACACCTTCAGGAACTAGACCAGAGAGTGTAATCCAGGCCGATTTCCACAGACACACTCAAATCTTATAAAAAGCCTTCTCAGAAGAGCATAAGCTGTTATAAGCTGCAAAGGTGAAACCAACCTCAGAAAATTAAGGCCTATGGATTTAGAACAGGATGTCGTACATGTATATGTCCCAACAGTTTTGTCCATATAGGCACATATGCAAACACACTGTACTTACAGAAAACATTTTCACTGTGCTCTGCAGGCTACGTAGTTCTGCATTATAATAGGCTGGGGTGTGACTGTCACTGTGGGAAAACTGGCTGAGGTAGTCTTTCTACAGTGAACTGACTGACTGTGTTGTACCTTTAGGTGTGAAAGGCAGTTCTGAAGGAAGATGTGCCAGTTATTGAGGAAGAACTGCTTCTGGCTGACACACAGCAAACATGTGACCAGAGGATATAGTGCCTGAAGGGGGGGGAGAGAGAGAGAGAGAGAGAGAGAGAGAGAGAGAGAGAGAGAGAGAGAGAGAGAGAGATACACAGAGAGTAGGGATAGACAGATAGACAGATGGATAGATGGACAGATATAGAGATAGAGAATCAGGTTAGGTAGGGTTCTACTGTAATCATTCTCAAGTCTAAAAGTATTTCAACATCAGTAAGAAGACAAGAACGTAAGAAGTCTGAGTAATATGCACACAAACCCAGAGGGAGGGAGTGAATGAATGAGCGATACAGTGAGGACTTTACCAGCGAGTGCTTTTTTCTTGAGCTGAGGTCAAAGGTAGTCTGGTAGAGCATCTCCACAAAGTTCTTCAGGCAGGGCACATTCACTTCATTCTTTACCGCCTTCAACATGTACACACAAATTCAATACAAACTATCAGGATCAGAGCGCAATTCAAATTTTTAATGAATCAGAGTATTCTGTTAAAAGTGATATCACTAGGCAACGGCCCAGTCAAAACAAAAATTCTGTGGCTGACACAGATAGTGATTTCAGGGGGCAAACTGATATCACCTGATATCAAGTTATGTTTGTTTTATATTTTAATTTCACTCAAGTTGTTACAAGCAAACTATTGTTACAAGCAAACTACACTCCTTGGCACTGAAAAGACATGAAAGGAAATTTGCTGTAAAACTTTTATCTACCGATGCCGGCTACTTGAACAGCAGCCTAAAACCGCCAATTCTCTGAACCTGATAAGGCTTGCTTGTTTGTGTTGGGCATTTTGGCGAGGTTAAAAGAGAAGTCTTTTGATGTATGTTCAGTGCACAGCAGCATTAGTTGGCATGTAGCATAACTTGTATTTCAGCTGTTTAATGACCTAATTATTCACATGATCCGCTGACGTTTAAAGAAAAAACTGTACTGAAAAACGTATCAGCCTTGCGGCATTTTCGTTTACTAAAGCAAACGACAGTGACAATTTTCCAAAAACGCCAGTCAGGTCTGTTATACAGGAAAGTTTCTAAGAACCAGAGCTCCTAATATGAGTAGGACACAGACTACAAATTGATGACATGAAAGAGCTCTATGTTAACACTGGGGGCAGAATTACCTACAATACTTTATGCTTTTGGCTTCTGTTCATCACGTCTCATTTTCATTACTTCTGTTCATGAAAAAGTTTGTTGTAATAAAACTCTCAGGCTAACAGTGAAGTTCAGACACATGTTATATGTTTTCTAACTCCAGGTTACTACAGGTTCAGATTCATCAACTTGTATTATCACATAGGCTACGTTCACATTACCAGGTTGAAGTGGCACAATTCCGATTTTTTTTTTTTTGCTCTGACTCAGACGTGATGTTTTCAAGGCTGTGTGGACACACAGCTTGGATTTGATCTTTTTATATACACAACACCTCACCATTTTTGCCTTTTTCTCACTATTAATGAATGGCTGAGAGCTGATCAGAGTTCAATATCTTCACAAGTCTTTCAGCACTTCTTTGGGGTCAGTTGAAAATGATTTTAGGTAAAACAGTCATCTAGTGTATGAAGCATCACTGTGTTTCAGGGCACTAATTTATAATGTGTTTGACATTAGTTGTGAAATAATAAGTGCTAGGCAGCAGATTGAGCAAACCAGGCTAATCCAACTCAGGAGTGGGGATGTGGCAACACAGAGATAAGACTACATATCTGCATCTGGCATTAATAAGACAAATTTTGTGGTACAACTGTGGAATGTGACTCCCACAATATCAAACATTTTATTTCAAAAGCACAGAATCTGGTCATTTAGTTTTATGTGGAACATAGGACCAAGCACACCATTATAAGCAGTAAGCCTGTTTAACCAGGTTTTAGTAAACAGATATGGTCACAGTATGTCATGTATTAAAAGAGGCTCTAAGGTACTTACAGCAGCTACAGGGATGAGGATCTCCACAAATAGGCCAGCTAATGCATGCTTTATATCCTTGTCTTTCACTTCCAGGAAATACTGGGCACATTCCTGCACAAACAAATGAGAAGACAATTTATAATAAACAACAATCTAAAGAAAAATTCATAGGGGAGCATGTAATATATCATTCTATGAATAACACCCACAGTACAGGATAATCATGCACATACGCAAATAACGGTGGCAAAATAAAGTCCACTGTAAAAACTGACTCAATAAAAAAGCTCAGAGTTACAGGGCTTGTTAAATGCAGCACATATTGAGTGCACATTTTTACTGCCTGTATCAGCCTTAATGAAAAAGCATTACTCTGCACTGGGCTTTTGGCACAGAGTGGGCAGTCTTGCAAGCAGGTGTACACGCACACACAGTTACTCAAACAGTTTTTATAGGCACAGATTAAAGGACTGCAGACAAACAGCACTGCTGAGAACACAGTAACAAATTAACCCATATACAATAGACCAGCACCTATACACAAAAAATGTAGGAATAAAAAATAATTTAAAAACACAGGAGAAGAGCAGAGATCAGAGCTGAGCTGAGCTGAGCTGAGAAGAGCTGAGCTGAGCTGAGCTGAGAAGAGCTGAGCTGAGCTGAGAAGAGCTGAGCAGAGCAGAGAAGGGAAGGGAAGAGAAGAGAAGGGAAGAGAAGGGAAGGGAAGGAGATTCTAGGAAAGCGTGCTTCAAGACTGAACATCAAAACCTCCTGCATGCGAGTTTCTATATATTCTATGACCCAACCTGCATGAACTGGAAGGAAGCCTCAAAATCTTCCACTGGATACATTTTGACTCTGAAGAACTTCATGCCCATGATGAGGCTGATGATGCTCTGCACCACATGAGGACTCTGCTCTTTCTGCCGCAGCTCCTTCAGTTCTGTGATAAACTTTTTACGCACTGCCTGGAACCTGCGCCAAGACAAACACACAGCATGGTTGCATCTTTTTAATGTTTGCAGAAACTGATTAATTAACGGTTTCTTTAAGAGGTATGCCACTTGTATGTAGAGATGCCACAAGTTCTGATACCCAGTATCGGCATCTGGTTGATATGAACTGAAAGCTAGAACAGATATCGGATTAGACAAAGAAGGAATCTGATTCAATTCTGCAACAAATCTAGCCTGAATTATCACTGAAGTGCTTGTAATTCCACATAACATGAAGTAAAGCAAGTCACAACAGCAGCCAAATGTTCAAATCTTTAAATAGACAATAATTACAAAGTTACAAAATTAAAAAGTCTAAAATTTACACACATTTGCACAGTAATTGATATTTTCTTTGTGAATAATTATTTTTTATTATTTAGTTTTCAACGATTGCCATTTTCGCAATCCTGCGGTAAATAAGTCTTTCAAAGCCGATATGTTTTGCCATATGCATGTATTTTTCTTCAGAATGTCTCTTCATAATCTACTGAATTATGAGACAAGAGTCTAAATATGAACATTGCTGCATACAAGCTAATGCTGCTGTGCACTGAACCAGCAGGCTTTGCTAAATGAGGGAGTTAAGTTGCTCTGGTATGTGAAGTCTACTGTTTGAGTAGCTAGTGGTGTTACAAAACAGCTGAAATTCAATAGTAAACCTACTTTTACTTATTTCCTTCAAACAGAGATAAACTCCTCAGACCCAGTGGTCCGAATGTGGGCATAACGGCAACTAGAAAATGACGCACTACTTCACAGGATGCTCACAAGTAAGAGTAAAGCTTTGTAGTTTTTGAAGAACTGATATCATTGTTAGCTGATACTCAAGGTTTTAGCCATCATATTGATAGTGAAAATGGCACTGTGCCAGTACTGGTATGTCTAACCAAAGCAAAGTAAGTCTGAGACTGCACACAGACCTAAATCACACACACTCTTTAGTCCTGCACTCATTCTAATGCAGAACTCGACAAACACCAGGGGCTTCAAGTAATTTCATTATCATTATTACACAATGTACTGTCCTCATTCTAAGCTAAAGTACTTTCTACACAGGAAACGGCTAAAGGAAAGAGAGTGAATCCGTATGGTAAATCAGTTTCTATCAATGACTATTACAGCGCTAGATTAAATTAGATTAGGGTTTGAACTGGCCATGTTGTGCATCTGTGTGTGTTAGTGTGTTAGAATGCATTCAGGCTGCGTTATGTGAACTGTAAATGTGTCTGGAGTTGCTTTAAATCATTTTAGGCCCAGTGCTTAGCTAAGAATCTGACAGTGTGATGGATTCAGTGTGAAGAGCAGCGTAAAGACTGACTGCTGTGTTCGCTCTGCATGAGCATTAAATTGACCCATCTGAATGTTCTTCAGGAATAAACGGAGCAACTATCATCTGAGCTTAAATTCAGACCACAGTTTAAAATGAGATGCCAACACTGAAAAAACAATATCAGAAATTTCATCAACTTCATCAAACTTCATCAAAAAAAAGTGCAATTAAAAAACAAAACAAAAAAGAAAGTTCTGAACTGAGGGCTGGAGTTGAACAGTACTGAAGCTAAAATGGAGCTATGCAACGCAAAGTTGGGGAAAAACCTTAAAGGCAGACTGAAAAAAAGTTTTACTTGGGGAACTGGAAAGAAATCCTGACTCACTTGGACTGGGCGAGGACTCCGATGACCTCAGCGAATAGATCTGCAATGATGTGCACATTGCCAGTGTTGGGACCAGAGTACCTGTCGGAACAAAAAAAACAAGCTCAGCAATTAGCATTTGCCAACAAGCGCAGTAATTAAGATATATGTGTGGTCTTTGAAGTCAGTGAAGGTCGTCTACAATCACTGCTTTGCTTTAAGTGTAGTTTCAGCCTCAGATGCTCACAGAGACACAAAGACTTTGATATATGTGATACAGTGCTCAAAAGCAGTCATGGGACTCTTGCTACTTATATGACCAGGTTTACTTATTGAAACTGGCAATCCCAGAATTTAAATAAAAATTAGGTAAGGTATGTTTAAAAAAAAAATGATGTAATATTAATGGGAGAAATATTAGTGCCTCTTTCATTTATGTAGGTCAGTAGTTAGTATTTTATTTAGGTTAGTATTTTGTTGCCTATGCCTTCTTTTGGATGACATTTTTGGATTTTTTTCTTTTGACTGGCCAGAGTGTGGCAGGCTCTGACACTTTGTTTCTTTCCACCACTTCAGCACATTTTTCACTCTTAATTTTGGAACTTTCAGCGTATCTCAAACATCTCACAGTATCTCAAACATCTCACATTTCTAAGACATTTTATTCCAAATATTTTTTGACAGACTAATTCAACTCAATATTCAAGCTTCCTAACTCTATCTTCCTCTATCTTTCAGAATGTTAATTACATTTACAGTTAGGTGTGCTAGATGGTACAATGGAGATCTCTGTTTTGAACACATGTGCATTTGGATTTGAGTCTCAGCATTTGTTTCGAAGTAAATTGTGAGGTAAGGTGAATGTTTTCTAGCTTGGTATTGCTCAGTTGAACTCAGAATGACTCTGAATAAGTCATATTAGCCGTCATAAAAAGGTCTTACAATTATGTACCACTGAAAGCTTTAAAGAACAGTTTTCACAACTAAATTATCTTATAAATCAAATGATGATAGAATCATCCCAAAACTAAATCTGAGCACTGTATGCTAAGCAGGCTTTTGCAATTTTGTCAGTTAAATTCCCCAAGGCTATGGACATGTCTGTGTGGATGCACTTCCAGGCACTGAATATTTTATCACTCTGATGGGAAACGTTTTGAAGCACTTAGTCTTTTAAAGCAAGATTTAGTTGCTGAAATGAAAGAAAATTGAGCATCATGTCTATAAAATTTATTTTAGAGCTCTGTTCTTTGTTTCACATGGCTGTTTTTTTTAATTACCCTTTTGAAAACTGCCTGCTCCTACACTTCATGCACACATAATGATCTGTAGTTGGTCATCTTTCATGAAAAAACCCTCCTCTCAAAGTACTCAGGTCTTAGACAAAACTTCAGTGATGCAGTCACTTGATAAATTCATTTACAGAAAAAGTCACTTTGGTGTTGTGTACACATGCCACTACTCACCCCTCTTTGTGTTTAAAGTGCTTAAATGCCAGGTTAAGGACTTCATGGACTAATGCATCTGGCACAGGATGAAGAGGAATCTAAGGGGTGGGGGGAAAATCACCATCATGCACATACATTTAACTGTATTCTATGAAATCTGAAATTTACTTAAAGAGACGTGGCAACTCAAACAAAAACTTGTGCCTCATTTTCAAAAATACAGTAACATTTTCTTTCAAATATACACATATAGATCTCACCTGTTTCAAAACCTCTACTGAAACTAAACAAAAAATGAAGTCTATGGCTAAGTCCCTCCTCTCCAGTAGGTAGTCTTTATCCCGATGCTGTTCATCCCTGAAGTGAAAAAAGAAGGAGGAGAAGAAAAAAAAGGTAGCAAAATAAGTTATTATTTACCTTATTTTATTATAGGGATAACACTAAATTAACACATTTCCCTCATGCTTTTCTGGTTATATTTAAAGACAGAGAATGAGAAAGAGAGAGGGAGAGGGACAGGGAATATAAGACATAATTTAAGGATGTATTTATTCACCCCTTGGACTTGGTGCTGGATCTGGGTCTGTATTCGTAGGACTCGTCCTCTGTGCCGCTCTGTCTCCGGTACCAGTCAAACAGCGTCCGCAGCAGCGAGGGCAAACAGTGTTCCGCTATTGAGCTCATAGAGCTTATTAACTATAAACACACACACATACAGATATGCCTTTACCACTGGGGAGAATAAAAATATTCTTGCTTTTTAGGTTTAGCAATATTTCTTCAATATTGTTGTTGTCCCAAGAAAAACATCTCCAAAATGGTACGTTTACAGCAGAAGGCAAAAACCTTCTTTACTTACAGCAAAGCAGCTGTCATTTACATTGTATGAAAATTTCATGGTGATTGAACCAATAGAAATACTCAAATTGCTTAGAAATAAAAAAAAATCTTACATTAACGTACATTAATGTAAGAATTTTTTTTATTTCTAAGCAATTTGAGTATTTCTATTGGTTCAATCACCATGAAATTTTCATACAATGTAAATGACAGCTGCTTTGCTCAAATTATGCAGAAAACTAACAATCACACTATTGGAGACAGTTTTTAGATAGTGACAATATGCAGCAAACAGAAGCTCATAAGTTGGTGTTTCATTATACTTAAACATCAGAACAAAACAAACAGAGCAGAAAAATTCTTTAAACATACTGGCATCATGGCAGTTAAGAAGCTCTGTTACACAAAGTGACATCAGTGATATAACTCCAGCAATTTGGACTGGAATGTGAACCAATAATGACATTAAACTGAGCAACAAAACAAAAACATCTGAAATGAAGAAGGACAGAGAGGACAGAAAGAGGGAGGAAGGGGAGAATGTATTTTTGTTAGATATTTCAACTCATTATTCAAGTTTTCTAATGTTCATAACATTTAGAATCATGTGTGCTGGATGATAAGATGGAGAGCTCTGGTTTTTAATATTCATGCATGAGTGAGAACGAGCGAGCGAGCGAGCAAGAGAGAGAAAGTGGGGAAAGAGAGAAAGTGGGGAGAGAGAGAAGAGCGAGAGAGCAAGAGAGAGAGAGTCAAAGTCAGAGTCAAAGTGAGCAGTTAAGTGCATTATTGATTTGTCCTATTGGGAATGAAGATCTCTGCAGTAGCCCAGCAGCTAAAACAAACACACACCAAAAATAAGCAGCTTAAGCTTAAGTAGACAACAGACTAACAGTAGTACTAAAGTGCAGCAGATGCAGGAGTTGACTATAATGTAATAATGGACTATCTGAATGTGTTCTGCAGTGAGAGCCTCCTACAACAGCGACAGATCTTCAGTCACATTTACTGCCTAAACACAGAATACTTCAACTACAGGAAATAATCACTGCATGTGGAAAAGGGATGCACAGACGCAACTTCTTCCTCTCTCACAAGTGATTGAAATATTTTTTTCAACTTGGAGTACTGGCTGGTGCACAGTACCAATCTGATAGCCTTGCTCTGTTCAGGCGCTACTGTTTCATAGCACATTAACATAAATACTATGGCTGTCAAAGTTAGTGGGTTAGTAAGACGTTAACGTGAGAAATTCTTTACGCAACTAAACTTTTTGAATACCACTAAAAACCTTCAAACCATCCATTATCAGTTCACACTGAAGACCAGCCATTCATATGCTGTGTGTTGCTAAGATATAATGACTGACTGCAAAACTCTCCTTCAAATGCAGCTTTTAAAGGAATACCTTCAGCACACTGTGGACAATGCTCGCAGGGGACCATGGACAAACCCTATAGACCTATGCACAAAACTAATAAATGCAATAGTGAAGAGGACAGCTCCAGTTCCCGGTGACAGGTCCCAACAAGAATCCATAAATTGTATGAAGAACAATCCACAATCGTGGAGGAGCTGGAACCACTAACATATATGACTGGAACATATAACAGCAGCTACTGTTGCTCTCACTCAGTGTTCGTGAACAAGGAAACTGTTCACCCTACACGCTGTTCACACTCCACATGATAAAAATAATGTTGCTGAATTCTGTCCACTCATACAGTTGTAACAAAAGGCATAATAATCTTTCTTTAGAGTCAAATTTGAGCAAATAAGACTAATGTGATTAATCTTTATTAATTACACAAAACAGTGTGATTAATTATTATACTTTATTTCATTCACTTGACAGCCTTAAAAAAAAAGAACAGAGGTGGCCGATTTTTGTCTTGAAGGGCCAAATTACAAAGTTTGTGGTGGGCCAAGGGCTGAAAAAAAATGGTAGGCATGTACAAGTCAAGATTTTAGAAATGTATTTTACAATAAACTATATTTTATTCAGAAAATAAGAACAAATTCCATACATAGTACACTGGAAAGTGAAAGAGGGTAGGGTGACCTTCTGGTGAGCCAAATCGAATATCCTCACAGGCCAACTATGCTTCACAGGCTAACTTAAGCATACACAAAGCCATGCTGTAGTAGGTTGATATAAATGTTTAACAAGTATCTAATCTGTTTATTAACGTTACTGATACTGATCCACTAGATACTAATCCAATATGTTAGAATGGTGTATCGTGAGTGAGTGACAATGAGAACCACTTAGTGAAGTATTTCACCTTAAAGACAGACTTGGCTATAGGTTTATCTATAGTATCGGGATAATATTTACATAAATGTATAAGATATGGAGGCAGCTATGGACGAGAGAGAGAGAGAGAGAGAGAGAGAGAGAGAGAGAGAGAGAGAGAGAATGTGTGTGAGTATGAGTGTGTGGCAGAGTGATGAATGCTACTGAGGAGAGTTATGTAACTGCTCTCTCTGCCCTCCTCGCGCTGGGCCGACACACTCCAACACCCCACACTGATATACTGTTGAGGATGACGCAGCAATTACACACTCACACACACACACACAGGATACCTAAACTCATGGTACATGCCTGCAGACTTACCGTATGAAACATCAATCCTGTTTTCTCTATGCAAACAAATGCTTGGAAGCTCTTGTTTGCGCACTCTCTCTCTCCCTCATGTACACACACATACACACTTAATGCAAAGATAAACACAATAAACCAAACACAAACTACACAGAGCTTCTTCTATACACATACTGCACATGTGCCTAAGTGGTGAGAACCTGATCCATAGTGGTGCGGGATCTCTTTAGCTTTGTGTTGTGCTGAGCAAAGCTGTCTGCTGCAGCTCCTTTGTTAAGAGTTTTACTGCAATGACTTTTGACTACTGACTGATACTCTAACAGAGAGGCAGTGACAAAGAAAAACACACAGAGAGAGAGAGAGAGAGAGAGAGAGAGAGAGAGAGAGAGAGAGAGAGAGAGAGAGAGAGAGAGAGAGAGAGAGAGAGAGAGCGAGAGAGCGCAGAGGGAGAGAGAAGAGAGAGGGAGAGAGAGATGGAAACAGAAAAGGCAGAAAAGAGAGAGAGAAGGGATGACAGATAGACAGAGCAGGGGGGAGAGAGAGAGAGAGAATGAGAGAGAGGGGGACAGAGATTGAGGGGGAGAGCGAGAGCGAGAAAGAGATAGAAGGGGAGAGCAAGAGAGAGATAGAGGAGGAGAGAAAAATGGAAACAGAAAAAAGGCAGAGAAGAGATGAGAGAGACAGAGCAGGGGAGAAGAGAGAGAGCGAGAGAGAGAAATGGAAACAGACAAAAGGCTGAAAAGAGAGAAAGAAGGGATGACAGATAGATAGAGCAGGGGGAGAGAGAAGAGAGTGAGAGAAAATGGAAACAGAAAAGGCAGAGAAGAGATGAGAGCGAGAGACAGAACAGCGGGAGAGAGAAGAGAGAGTGAGAGAGAGAGAGAGAAATGGAAACAGACAAAAGAGAGGGGGTGAAGGGATGAAAGATAGACAGAGCTGGGGGAGAGAGAAAAGAGAGAAAAATGGAAACAGACAAAAGGCAGAGAATAGAGGAGAAGGGATAAGAGAGAGTGAGAGAGCGAGAGCACGCGAGGGAGCGAGAGGGAGCGAGAGAGCGGGTGTCACACTCCACGCATTCAAGTGCACCAAAACTCACCTGATCGAACTGTGCATCTTCCCCTCTCTGCAGAGATCTGGATAAAGGCTTCTCCTAAAGACGAAACAGAGAGATGACAGTCATGGGACTGGACTTCTAATACTGGACACTCGCACATTAAGCACTTCTCAGCTTTGTGATCTCAAAAAAAAAAAAAAAAAAAAACAGTCCACTTGTAATGAGCCCTCATGTATTACGAAGAAAATGTAGTTAAGAGACAGACAGACACAGACAGACAGACAGACAGACACAGACAGACACAGACAGACACAGACAGACACAGACAGACAGACACAGACAGACAGAATCTGCTGTCTTGGTTGATGGCTTTTGCTCTGCTAACTCTGGTCACCTGCTTTTATTTCTGAAACTACTAGACTGCTACAGCGCACAGTGGCACTCTCATGAGCTGCTACACATTCTGATGTAAAATACATACAGTAATATGCAAATTTGAGAAAACGATGTGCGTCACTATGTTATTTCCAAAGCTATTTCTGTATTTACAAATACCATCCAATGCCTGCTTCAACTAATCCTTCATAAAATGAAATCAGGTACTGCTGATGGACCTCAATAAGTCCATGTGATGGTTGGAGAGCAGTGAGAAGTTGGGAACCAAACTTGTGCTCTTTTTCTAACCAAAACAGAAATTACTCTCTGAAGATAAAAGGACTCATGTTTTGCTGTACCTGTATTGTATTTCTTCTAATGTTATATGAGGGTTTTGCTGGCAAAACACATACTAATTAGACAAGGGGTTTCCAGCAACTTTGATAACTATTTAAGACTTTCACACAGTACTGTATAGTAATTTAACACAATGCATAATACGATACTAAGCATGTGCATCACTAACTGTGCCATGTTAATGGCTGTTATACAAAGTAGACCACAAACCAACCTCAAAAGCCTTACTGCTTTATAAAACATACATACATATATGATATAACTACGTTACATGTACCAATGCAATAGTTTGATTTCATAAACAGCAATAAAGTTGTTAATAATATGCAGCGCATTAATACAGAATTTTTTTGGGGGGTGTGCTATTCAAGTATTTTACAGCATTTCTGAATATGGTTCACTCAATCATATTCTAGAACCAGAAATATCCCTTTTGTAAAAGAATTTTCTTTAATAACAAATATATTTCATCACCCTGACTCTCGCTGCACATCACATTTATCAGAGCTGTACTGACCAGTGGCTCGGCCATGACCACCTCGATCTTCTTTTCGGCGAGCACAGCGAACTCGGCGAAGAGGCTCTTGATGACAAACTCGCCAGGCTTGGCCTCGGGGTCGATGGTGATGCTGGACATGGCTGTGGCCTGGGCGCTGCGCTTCTCCCAGCTGAGCGGGGCTGACGGGGTTGCACGGCGTCTACTTAGACTGCTGCTGCTCACCGGAACAGAGGCTGCACAAAAAGAAAAAAAAGAAAAAGATGAGGTCAGTTCCTGTCTTTCATTAAAGAATGTAATTCTGCAAATGAGTGAAAAGCTGGCACTGCACCTATTACTGCTGTGTATTGGGGTCTGAACAATATGAAAATGCTAATGACACGTCTCAAAATTCCAATGGCCAATCATTTCAGGCTGACAGAATTTTGTACTTGAGATTATCCTCACGATCAAAAGTTAAAACAGATGATAGTTCAATGACAATTTATACTGTAAGCAAGTGTCAGAAAGTCCTACAAATATAATAATTATATAACTATATAATTAATAAATAATATAAAAATTAAAAACTGAAGCGCCAATGTAACCAAAACAGCCGACTGTGCTAAAAGCTGGAGTTTTAGCTTAAACTCACATGCGTAGAAGTTTGCACATTTGCAGTACGTATAGCTATATACACACACGACTACACGTGTACAAAACCAGCAAAGCTCATCTGTGTAGCGGTGCACCTAAACGTGCTTAGGCTGGAGAGGAAGACATCACCACAGACTCTCCAAGAATGTCACACCAGTTTTGACAGTGTCAACTATTTTCATCACACCAGGGCAAAGACTGACATATTTTTGCAGCTTTGTTGGTTGCTGTAAAATAAGTAAACAACTGTCATAACAATAGCATGAAATCTCTGAAATGATCTGTAATTAGTGAGTCTCATTATGTGAGTCTCTAGTAGTACTGCTGTGCCTGATCCACTCAGACCAGTGCAATACATATTAACACACCATCACCACCTTCAGTGTTACTGCAGTGCTGAGAATGATCCACCACCTGAATAGTACACACGCTCTGTGAGGGACCATGGGGGTCCTGACCACTGAAGAACAGGGTAAAAGGGGGCTAACAAAGTACCAGAGAAACAGATGGACTACAGTCTGTAACTGTAGAACTACAAAGTGCAGCTATATAGAAAGTGGAGCTGATAAAACGGACAATGAGTGTAGAAACAAGGAGGTGGTCATAAATGTTATGCCTGATCAATGTATATTTGCTCAGATGGGGGTGGGCTAAAAAGCAAAAATACAATATCATTATACTTGAAGACATCTTTACAATATATAACACACAGCATGATCTTTTGTGGTTTTCTGAGATTGTTAAGTTGGAACTATGCCTATCACAGTTATTTGAAATGATCACAATTATTTAAAATTATTAAATTATTTTTTATTATTATTAAATTATTAAAGCTGACTGCAATAATTTTTCCACAGGTTTTACTATGTATGTTGGATTGAGGCAAATAAATGTAAATAAAAGAAAGCAGTAAAGAAGTACAAGTAATATTTGTATGATTACTGCTATTTTACTGCGTTTTTAGCATGGATGCATGAGAAATTAGTGCTTTTTTGCTTATACTCTCTCTTAAGAAAAAGCATAATTTATTATTTAGCTACTAAATAAACATACCAAGATGGCTAATCCGCCAATTTGGCCACTTTAGGTTTGCACTTTAGTTGCATACAATGAACAATTAAATAATTAAACCCCAAAATGTCATTGTTAGCTTAAACTTCATTATTGGTTGTATTGGACCTGGTTGTAACGGATAAAAAGGAACCAGTAATGCCACATTTAAAAAATTACTATGAAAACTATAAAAATTACTATTTGTTTCAACTATAAATACAACTAAATGTTTCACACACTGCACTAAATCTAATTCTTCAGGCTTAATTATCTCTAATCTGCAGTTGGCCAGTGTTCTGTAAGTACTCAGAAAAGCATACTGTGATGTAATTTATCACAATAACAATAAAATATTGTCATCAGGGCCTGAATTTGAGTATGGGATGCAAAAATTGACCACTGGCTAAAACGTTAATCTACATCATCTGAAGTGGAAACAAAACAAACTAACAAAAAAAAAAAAACCCGGAACCCAACAGGGTGCAAACAGCAGTGCTAGAGGTGTCAGCGTTTACAATATTAATCCTCAGGATCCTCAGTCAGGTAACAGTAAAGTTAGCAAGATGACTAGTCAATAGACAAGCTTCAGACTAACTGGCTTAGAATATATTCGTGGCTTGACAGGAACTCTTATTGGTATAGTGTAGGGTGCTTGCCCTGGTGTGGGATACTTAAGCTCACAGGCCCTAGAAATTGCAAACTGTGGTTCTTAATGCCACCACTGTAAAGAAATAAGAGTCTAAGTTTCTCAACAATAAATCATTTCACATCTAACCACTCAAAAATGTCTGTTTACATTAAAATGACCGATCCTCTACAGAGAACACACGTCTGCACAGTTTAATGAGCAATTACTGTTTATTTGATTAATTTAACATACTTAAAAAATGCTGAGATAAGATTTCATAATTTATGTTTTGTTTCCCCAATATTTTAAACTCAGCAAATACATTATGCACTACAATTTGCAGAAAAATGCCACATATTAGTTTGTTCCCCTGTAGAGGGGAACATTACACATATTAACACATTACATATTTTCACCTAGAAAATCAGCAAAATGTAATTTGACTGTTGGTGTTCAAAATATTTGCATACAAATGTACAATGTCTCAAAGCCACAAGCTTCAAAAGCTACCAAGCATTATCATGACAGGTACGTGTGAGGTCATAGAGTGGCCATGATGGAACAGGACTGCAATGACCTGAAGAGATTATACACATGCAGAGGATAAAGCAGCAATAAAACAGTTCAAATCAGTTCAAATCCCAACCCTGAAGCTGCAATATTTGGTCAGGACTGAGATATGAATTCACACCATTCGCAGTCCCACAGTCGCTCAGGCTGTTAGCCCTGCAGATTTACTCTTGGAAGACACCTCAGCAGCACATTCCTCTGCACTCCCATACTGTTCATCTGTGTGTGCATGTGTGTTGATCTGAGTGTTGCTCTGCTGTGTTTGCTTCCATAGAAACAGGTGAAAAACAACTCTTTCTCTTTTAAAGACATTATTTCAGGCATGCGCCATTTCCTGCTTCCTAAGTGTGCGAGCGCACACGTTCTCTAAAGAGGAAAAAAAGGGTGGAGAAACCTGTCAATCACAGTGAATTTGGGTAAACTTTGTTCTAAAAGTAAGACTTTTCTTAGTGAAGCCTCTGGTTCACAAAAGACAGCAGCACCCCAATGACAGTACTGCTGTATTACTTATTCTCCCCACTTTCCTACCTTCACTGTTTCCCCCTACTGACCTATCTGCCTCTCGCAACATCTCCATTTTGCTGTGAACGAGCTACAAACCTGAACCCCTAAAGAGGTGAGAACCTGATCAGATCGTAGAATTAGAGCAAGGCTCTGAAATCTGAGGAACTGGAAATGCTGAGCATGTGTGTGAGCGTGAGACCCCCAGAGAGAGTGTGGCGAGCGAGAGAATGAGCGTCACATGTCTAACACTCCCCTTAATTCAGGAAATCCCTGTCCTCTTCTGCCTTCGCTTGCTGGGGAAATCATGATAAGTCCAGAAAAGTCCAAACAATGAGAGGAGGCTGAAGAAAAAGCTGTAAAGGTTTATGAGTTTTTCAGAAGAGGAAAGCAGAAGGGATCACACCCAGCAACTCAAACATAATAACATCAAACACGCAAAAGCAAGAACACAAACACACCCAGGACTCATCAGGCCTCCAAATGCCGAACTCTCAGCGGGAGTGGATGACACACTGAGCGTGCTCGACAGAAATGTGCTCCTCGTGGAGAGCACCGTTTTGCAGACCCGTGTCATATTGAACTATGAATGCTTCGTTCTGATTCACTACAAAAGGGATTGCATTAACTACAGTCATTTGCAATTAGCACCTTCCAGAGGGCAAAATCATGATGATGATTAATAAATCATTACTTGTGTAGCCCTGCTACGCGACAGTGTTTATCAGCTGGTCAGAAGAACACTCATTCTTTGTTTACGGAGTACCAGCAGCCTCCTCCACCCAAATGATGTCACATAGCCAGCCCACAACGGCCAATCGAATCAGCGTGCCTCCTTGCCCTTCGTCGTCTGTCTACTGGCACAGCTGACTGGCGTGGTCTGGAGAAAAACTCACATTGTACTTTTCCACTCAACAAGACAGAGTGGGAGAGAAAATATACCAGAAAAAAGTCGGACTCTCTGGCTGAGTTTCAGCCTTTTGTCGCATGTTTGTGATGTTTGCTTGAGCTGCATTGCTGACCCCACAGCACACATTACAGAGGGAGAGGTGGAGAAAGAGGCAAAGAGAGATAGAATGAAGTACACAGACAGAGAGAGCAGACATACAAAGGCAGACAGGGGAGAGGGAGAGAGAGAGAGAGAGAGAGAGAGAGAGAGAGAGAGAGAGAGAGAGAGAGAGAGAGAGAGAGAGAGAGAGAGAGAGAGAGAGAGAGAGAGAGAGAGAGAGAGAGAGAGAGAGAGAGAGAGCACACTGCTGGTTGTTCTTCTTTTTTTAGAAAATGATTCAATGCATGATGAAATCTCATTTCACCACACTAACAATAACAACCGCCAGCTTTTTCTAGAATTAAAAAAAAAATTGCAAAAGGCTTGATTTTAATTTAATTTAATAATTACCAAAAAAAATTGCATGTTTTATTTAAAATAATAATAATTTTAAAATTTTTAAATCAATGCTGTGTAATGGACTCATCATGAGGGTTGTGTGTGTGTGTGTGTGTGTGTGTGTGTGTGTGTGTGTGTGTGTGTGTGTGTGTGTGTGCGTGCGTGCGTGTGCGCGCGTCTTGCTCAACTGCAGTGTCCTTATCTGCCGAGTCCAGTTTCACAAAATTTAAAAACATCCTCTTTTAAATAAAAGTAACGGAAAGTGTTCTTTGGAGTGAAGCCATAGAAGAACCAGTTTTGGTTCCCAAAAATTTTCAGTGGAGGCTCTTAAGAAAACCATTTATGTAAATGATGTGCATGTGAGAAAATTATGTGGAAAAATTATGTTCTTGGAAGCTTTAAACGATTCGTCATCCTCAAGCATCTCTTTTTCAAACAAGGTACTTCAGGGAACCAAAAGTGGTTCTTCTATGGCATTTCAGATACCTTTATTTCGAAGTGTGCAGTACTATTAGGGTAATGGAATAGAGGGTAACACTTTACTGTAGGGTACTGTTCATAAGGCTTAATGACACTGAAATAAGCCTGTCATGACAACCGACAAACATTTATAAATGCTTATTCCAGTGGGTGTAAAAATAAAAGGTATATTATAAAGGTTACATTTGCCTATTTAAATCAAACTTAGCCAAAGTAGTCTTCATGACAGATGACGCCTATAGAAATAAGCATTTATAAACATTTATGTAGGGTTAGGTCAGTTGCCATGATACATTTATGTAGGTGTCATGTAGCCTTATGAGTAGTGCTCTCAAATAAGTTCTAAACATAAGGTCTGATTGTGTTCTTTCTGAAGATTCTGAAACACGATTCATTATTTGTTGAAAGCTGGATTTTAAGCTAACCAGCAGACCAGCTTTTCAGCATCAGCACTGTTACTGAGTCAGAAGGCAAAAGGTCAGTTTATCACTCAAATAAGTACATACCCACGTTTGTCTACATAAGTGAGTGTAAAATGAGATATCCTGTGTTCATGTGTGAAGCTGATGTGCAACACAGTAGCAAGTTTTCGAGAATATTGCAACTGCTGCCAGATCTCACACATATTGACAAACAACGTTGCCAAAATAAATAAACTGAAATAACTGATGTGATAATTTCACATCAGTTATTTCGGTACACGAAACAAAAGTGAAAGTGGGGGTGAATGAGGTGAGGAGCGTAATAGTGCAGCAGTGAACGGGTTGAGTTTACAGTCTGCAGCAAGTTAACAAAGAGGTAAAGCAATGTCCTACCATTATTAATAGCTATAACAACTGTCTAAATCATTTTATAAAGGGTAGTTTTCACCCCCAGGGTAAGCTGTGTCCCCCTCACCAAGCCCCTGAAGGAACATGTTTGTAATAGTAAAGGCTGCCACACAACATCAAACCTCCTAAACTAAACTCGTCGTATTTACCTCTAAGAAGGCTGAATGAAAAAGGTCATTAAACCCACTACTGTGGGTCTAGTCAATCGAATGCTGCGGCTCTGCATGCAGCTGTGGAAAATCATGAGCCTTTGTACAGTACACACACTATACAGACACACACTGAGATCAAACACACCAGTCCCATTATCATCTCACATTACAGTCATCTATTTAAAGACAGACTCGGAGACAGACACTGGTTAGGAGTCACTTGCTGATCTCTCTATGAAAGAAGGAGACTTAAGCGATCGCTCTGCCTGTGTGAAGAGGCTTCAGCGCAGCTGCTGAAAAAGCAGTGATACCTGGGAACAATGCACTGCTTCAAGCTTCACCTCCTCCAACAAGAGGTTCAGGGAGGTACAGCGGACTCAGGACACAATATTAAAAACGGAGCTGTGTTCCACACGCTACTGGGTTAATAAATTATTAGAGAAATTATATAACAGAAGTATATTGGAGCACTATGTAAGGGAAAGGGGGTAAAATATCACCTTTTAGAATAAAGTTCATTTACTGTAAAGCTCAACTATGAATGCATGAGTCAAGTATGTACATGATAGCAAACTGTACATCTACGTACAGTTCAAGGAAATAAAGGAACCACAATTCATTTTTATATAGCACAATTTTTTTATTTATTTATTTAAATCACAAAAAAACAGCATGTTGCCCATGACAGTGGGGCATGATGTCCCTCTAGCCGGGTTAAGAAGGCCCTCTGGTGATTCTTGCATGAATTTAAGATTAGATTAACATTAGATTAAGAGACCTTTATTAATCCCATAACAGGGAAATTTCACCTCAGCATTTAACCCATCTGCACAGTGAAACACCAGTGACACTAGTGAACAGACCCACTAGAAAGCAGTGAGCCCACTAGTCCAGAGTGGTGGGCAGCCCTATCTGCAGCGCCCGGGTAGTAGCTGGGGGTTAGGTGTCGTTCAACGGCACATCAGTCCCGTACTGTTGGCTCAGGGGATCATACTGGTGACCTTCTGGTCACAGAGCTGGTTCCCTAACCTCCAGCCCACGACTGGCACCACAGTTTCACAGAATGTATAATTTATGCATTTTTCTAAAAATGTTATTAATCAAAGTCATATAGGACTCAGTTCACCAGTTTTCACCCAGAACTGGTAGCGTTATGTAATACATACTGTGTGCTCAAACTAGCAAAGGTGACAAGCTCTGGCAATCAGGGCACTCAAGCTAACGAAGGGCTGCTTTGGAGTCCATATATTGACAATAAACTGGACTGGGCTAAGAACACTGACGCCCTCTACAGGAAGGGCCAAAGTCATCTCTATTTTCTGAGGCGCCTGAGGTCCTTTAACATCTGCCGGACTATGCTCAGGATCTTCTATGAGTCTGTGGTGGCGAGTGCTATCCTCTATGCTGTTGCATGCTGGGGAAGCAGGCTGAGGGTGGCAGATGCCAACAGAATCAACAAATTGCCCCGCAAGGCCGGTGATGTGGGTGTGGAGCTGGACTCGCTGACGGCAGTGTCGGAGAGGAGGACGCTGTCTAAACTGCGAGCCATTATGAACAATGGCTCCCACCCACTCTACGACACGGTGATGAGACACAAGAGCTCATTCAGCTCAAGACTCACTCTACCAAAATGCACCACAGAGCGCCACAGGAAGTCATTCTTACCTGTGGCCATCAACCTCTATAACTCCTCCCTCAGTGGGTGATTCACAAACTCAATACGAAACTGTTCATATGTGCAATAATAACAATTGCGTGTGCAATAACTCAGAGGGACACTAACTTAATTTAAATAATTGTAACTGCTTTATACCTGATGCTTCATATTACTATCACAATCACCGCCACCTTACTATATTCTTAAGTACTTAAATCTGGTGTACATACTGTAAATTCTCTATATTGTCTTAAATTATTAGTAAAGTGTTTATTTTTACATGGCTGCAAACTGTAACAACTGCAATTTCCCCCTGGGATCAATAAAGGAATCTGAATGGAGAAGAGGATACGGTCTTAAGCTCTGATATGTTTTCCACACTGTACACAAGCAATTCAATATGTTTAAGATTACGATTAAATGACCCTTATTAGTCCCACAATGGGGGAAATTTCACCTCCATATTTAACCCATCTGTGCGGTGAAACATCAAACGTGAATGTACACTTGCCCGGAATGGTGGGCAGCCCTATCCGCAGTACCCAGGGAGTAGCAGGGGGTTAGGTGCCTTGCTCGAGGGCACTTCAGTCACGTACTGTCGGCTCAGGAGATCGAACTGATAACATTCCGGTCGCAAGACTGCCCCACTAGAGCAGTTTTAAATCATTCCATTAAATTTGATTAATTAAATAAAATGATTATCAATTCAAATATATCTCGTCACTCAATCAGCAAATACATTTGACAATGTGAATTCTGACTAAGCACATTCTAAATTGTCCTGCTCAGTAATTTTTTAAATGTTGGGCCTTTTCTTTAAAAAAAAAAAAAAAGAAAAGATTATTTGATGAATCATCAAAAAACTGGCAAATGAATTCACATGCATTACTAAGCTTTAAGAGTTATTAGGATCAAAAGAGGAACATCAATGTAACTATGATGGTCAATTAAAACCTTTTACAGTTTCTATCTCATTGAACAAAATTAAACAGTATGTGTGTTGCCAAGGTAGCATTAACAGTAATAAAGACTATTTATTTAATAAATGATTTTAGAATTAACAACCACCTTTTAAACCAATAGTTTGATCAAAACGCAAAAATGCAGAATTTTTTTTTTTTAAGAAAAACATAAGAAGGCAGGATATGCTCCAGTTCAGTTTAAGAGGGAAACAAACTATGATACAACACAGACTTCAACACAAACACATTTGAATATTTATATAGATACAAGATATTGTGTCCACATTATTATAGTGTCTCAACATGCACAGATTTCTGTTTCTGGACTCTGTATATGAATCAAGATGCTACTTTTTGTTGCCATTTTGATGTTTTACCAATAAACAAATAATAAATAATAAAAATAATAATAATAAAAAATTTTTCCCCACATTTTTATGATCAGGCAGTGCATGAAGGAGTGAGTACTAGGACTGTATTACCTGGCAGCGTTACATGTTTACAGCCATTGAAACTAGGCCTCGCTCCTCATTGTCTGATGAGAGAAGCCCAAAGAATAGAGCTGGAAACAACAAACAGCAGGAGCGGGAGAGGGAGAGGGAGGAAAAGCAGGAGTTGTGTGTGTGAGACAGTGTTGGCATGCCAGCGTGAAGTGACCGTTGGCCCAACTGTACTGGCTGCATTTACGGCTGTTTACTGTTGACTAACTCGACTCTACTCAAGGAGAGACTAGAGCTCCCAGCCCAACACCCCCAGCTTAAGCTCTCCTTACAGTGTGGCCTGGCCAGATCGTCAATGTACAGTCTGACTTTTCAACAACCTCTCGTTTTCCACATTGTTGGGCTTCTTATTTAATGCACATGAGTGCACTGAGTCAGCAGAGGCTGATGGGAAATGAAGCGTTCTTGGACGTCTGTCATTCCTGAAAAGCTGAGCAGCATCTCGGTGACACTGCCGGAATGGATGGTTGCAGCATCCAGCATGCAAGAAGATATTACAACAAGATAAGCATATTGCAGCTCGGTAATGAGTCATAATCACTCCACACTTTCTAACATGTACTTAATAGCACTATTTCTCACAATGCAAGTTGTATGAAAAGCATAATACTTGAGATGCAGTCAACTGAAGTCTGAGTGGAGTCTCTGCGTTGATGATTCAAGCCTCAAATCCAGTCTCACATTTTAAAGCATCAGGTTATTTTACTTTAGCCTTGCTATGAGCTTCAAGTGAGGCACTACACAACAACTAACCCCCTTTTCAGTACAGAAGGCTTCAATCTGAAGGAAAGAAATGAAGCACTGTGTGAAGTTAAAACAGTAGCCACGTTTACATGGAGCCTAATAATCTGTCAATAATCCGACTAATAGCTCAAACGGAATAGAACACGTCCATGTATACACCTCAATCGGAATAGGCTACTGTGTTGGAGGCCATTTGTTCATGTTTTTTCCCCCTTTCAGGCTGAAATTTCACAAGTCATAAGTCTCAAGTCAGAGTCGAGCCACAATTCATTTCAGGGCAAGTATGCGTCAAGTCACGTGTCGTGACTTGAGTGTGACTGGCTGTCTCGTGTCCTAGAGATCTGCATAATGCAAATCAAGGCAGAGATTAGAATATGGGCCAAAGCCAACAGTGTCACTGAGTCCTATGGAAGATGGTAGCTAGCATTTAACACTGTGTTACTTCTGTGCTAACAGAGGCACAGAAGACCAACACACAACACAGTCTTTATAAGATCACCATGTACTCTTATGTATTTACCTTCAACACCATCGTATAAAGACTGCACCACAGCAAATTTACCTAAAAATTTCTGATTAAACAACATTACACCCCACTGAAACAAAGCTTTACAAAAGTATACTAGCTAAACACTTAGAATTACAACAGCACCATACAAACACAACACACAACATAATAACGTCCATATGATACTGGAGACGGCTCCGATTTGTAGGCTATTCTGCAAATAATGAGATGATAAATCCTCTGATATAGTTAGTATATACACACTAACAGTCCAGAGGCCCAAATCTCAAGTCACACGACATCTGACCTACACAGCGGCCAACTCACTTTTGACCCCGTAGCCCACAAAACCCATTACTTCCACTCAGCACTCAGGGAATGGATGTGAGTGAGAGTGTATCCAAGAGTGTACATCTGAAAGATCCACTGGGATTACTCATGTTTCCCTTTATTGATCTGTCCCCCATCAGAACACGCACAATGACGTCTGGATCTGATGCAATTTCACAGAGGAGCACAGCGAGGTGGAATCTGTTCTGGGCAGCGCTGCACTCTCTGTCCAGGCATCCTGAGTCATGCCTGTTTTACTATATGACTCGATGGAAGAACAAACCCTCCATCTGGAGCAACTGTTCCATAAACTTAACAAACGAACATTTAAATCAAGATATGCCACGTTTACATGCAGCCTGATAATCCGTTAATAATCCGACTAATGGCTCAATCAGAATAGAATATGTGCATGTAAACACCTCAATCTGAATAGACTAGTCCGGGTGAGGCCATTTGGAATACAATTTCTAGCCGAACGAGGTGGGTAATTCTGTAAATAATCAGTTAAACTGAAGAATAATAGGCTTGTTGATACTTGTATTCGATTACATTCCTAATCAGAACGTGCAAGTACGTTGCGTCATAGTGAAAGTTTATAACATTCAACATGGCAGAGCAGAAACTGGTCTGCAGAGGAGACGAAGGGCATAAAGCTTGTGTCTCAGAACATGATGTCTTCGTCTTGCCGGTTCCTTAACACATGTGAAGTACATTTTTAAGCAAATAAAAACACAAGTGTGCCAGCTGAAAACTCGTCTCACTCTGACTGGACCGATGCTCGCGGTCATGGCAACATCTACGCTAAGCGGTTCTCAACAAGCGCACGTGATTTTGGACATGCGTACTTGTAGAGTACTTGTAGATTGTTGAATTGACTAAGACACAAACACCTCAGTCTTAATCTGTAATCCGAACGTGTTCAATCAGAATGGCAAAAATCTTTGCATGTAAACACAGCCAAGATGACATCTCCACAGCTCACTTCTTTTTCTGAGTTTGGGACATATGGCCTGACATTCAAACTCTAAAAGAAAGAACATCCAGCAAAAGGAAGATCAGTAAAAACTAGCAAATCACAGCTGCTGTAAAAACCTTGCACATACAGGACAAAGGAAAAAACTTGACGTCAACATACATTACCGGAGCGAGATTTTATTCTCTGCAATAATTTTTGACCATTTCTACTGATCCGTTTCTTGTGAAACGTTCACATGATACGATGGCAGCTGGTGCAGCTTTTTTTCTTTACACCAATGCTGCTTTGAGCTTTATGAAAAGCAACCTGCCATAGCACTGTTTTAAGAGAGCAAGGAGAGTTAAGACTGTTGATAACAACACTTAAAGCACGTGTATAGGCTGTCATTGTCATTTATCATACAAACTTAATGCTATCTTGTAAAGGTGCAGCCTGTGTCATGTACCGGGCAGCACTATTGTGAGAATGCGTGTTTGCATGTGTAAAAGGCTAGTTGTTTTATGTGCCAGGTGTCAAAGCAGTCAAGGGTTGTATGATGTAACTTTTACTATTTAGGAGCCCTAAATACTTAACACAAGTGTAACTGACGGCTCATACGGAGGTAGAAACAAATCAACTCTCATAAACAAGCAGATCTTGAATGGAAATTCAGCACCAACGGCCACACCACTGATCATGCCCGTGCATGTACACAAGTGCAGAAAACAATGGGCAGTTTAGATTAAGAGGACACTTAATACACTTCAGTATAATTACAGAACAGCAGAAAGTGCTTGAATGTTAATTTATTGGCAAATCTCTCTATACATACAAAACGTTCAAGTATTTAAGGATAGAGTGATATATATGATATGCTGGTTTTATTGTGAGGAATTAAAACACAATACACTTTTCTGAGTACATTGTGGGCATCAGCACTACTACTGAACATCACTGATCATCCATAAAAGAGACAGATGTAAAAAAAAAAATAAAGATGTTAATAAATGGGTAAATAGTTTGTTTAACTCTAAAATTAAGTAACAGAATCACTGCACACTAAATACATTAAAAAAAGTCACATGGTGTCACTAATATGTAGCAAATGCTTATAAAACGCTTATGAAAGGTTGGGGGGAATTTTTATTTATTTATTTATTTATTTTGCTTTGTTTCATCGTGTAATTTTCCAACAGCTCCTTACACTGAAGCAGATGCGGTAGAAAACAGTGTGAGTTGAGTCTTAATCTTATAAAGAAAGAGTATATATAAGCCAAATATAAGAAAGCACAAAAGTGCAGTTCAATAAAAGAAAGAACAGAACTTCTTTTCTAAAGCCGTTTTAGCTGACGTCATACAAAACAACCCATTTCGACTGCTGAACGAGAGCTGAGACATCTGAAGCCTGATGCTGTGGTGTGATGTGCCAAAGAGGGGGCTTTTGTACAAGTTTGATAGCTGCCTGCAGCATGTTTAAAAAATCTGAGCTATGCTAGGTACAATAAAAAAAAGGTACATTTAAAAGTTCTGTTTATATGTTGGAATACTGCTATTGCCATGGTGTACATAAAAAAGGCCAATAAATGAACGTGAAAGGTTTTTTTTTGTTGTTTTTTTTTACTTGTGGTGAATGAATGATGACGGCATTGGTGATTGCTACTCAATTGGCTTACACTACTGGTTCCTTTTTCTCTGTTCAGAAAACTTTATAGCAACTAAATATTGTGATGCATATCATGCACTGTAAGAAAAGGTATTCAAGTACTGAGCTCCTACTTTTTTGCTAAATCATCCACCCCTAATTGCGATTTGGCACATCTCAGACTAAATATCATAATGCATATAATATATTACTAAAATGTCTCCAAGTGTCACTGTGTGTTTTTGCCATACACCCCAATTTGAGCTAGAATTCGCTATGTGAATTTTGATTTTATCAGATGTGGGTACTCTTTGTGTGCATGTACAAAGACAGCTCTCTAAGGTACTCACAGTTCCCGCTCCATGACTTGAGCAGAGACTTAATGCTGATCTCAAAGAAGACAGAATCCTGCAGACTCAGCATGACGCAACCATGAAATTGAGGGTTAACAAAAAAAAAAAAAAAAAAGGCACGAAATTCACCGGCCAGTCCCGCTGGCACTACGGTCCGGTCCTTTCTCCGCCGTCACACCCACACATGCGCTCTCCTGCACCAGGGTAAAGTTTCAACCTCCACTGGGAACCATGAGGGAGGGCATGCTTCTAAACACATGCACAGATCAGCTGCAGGGCCGAGAGAGGCCCATGATGAAGCAAGTTCAACGAAGAGTGAAAACCCCGGAAAGAAAGAAAGCAAACCACAAGGGACAGCAAAATATAGGAAGGACAGTAAGCCACTGAGATCCTTAGAGAGGAATTCCAAATCCAGGCTGGCGTGGTTGTCCGGCCCTCGGAGGCCAGTGCGCTTGATCAGGAAAGAGCGGCGCAGTGAAAGTTTGTTCCGGGAGCGTGTCTGTGTTTGTGAGAGAGAAAGAGAGAGCGAGAGAGGAATGGTGAGAACAGACTCCCAGCAGAGAGCAACGATGTTCCCCCTTTCCTCTCCTCCTCTTCCTGTGTGCGCAAAAACGCTGGCGCGCTCACACACTCTCTCCCATACACACACGCTCTGCTCTCCCTCCCTCTCCGAACACTCAAAGCCAACCCCTCCCCATTGTAATGCTTGCTAGCACTTGCTCTCTGGGCCTGTAAAGAGAAGCGTTTGTTTCAATGGCAGAGAGAAGGGGAGGGGTGGGAGGATGATGTCATCAGCGTGCTGCGAATGCTCACTGGCTCGCTTCCAGCCTTTCAAACACAACTGCTACTGCCCTTCTCCCGCTCCACTCGCTATTCTCTCCGCTCTCTCTGTACTAGCCCTAGCAAAGGCACACATCCTGTATTAGCCATAGCGATGCTGATGTGTCATCCTTGACTGCAGTGCAATGGGGAGAGAGAGAGAGAGAGAGAGAGAGAGAGAGAGAGAGAGAGAGAGAGAGAGAGAGAGAGAGAGAGAGAGAGAGAGAGAGAGAGATAATAGGAGCATGATGAAGTGAGCGATGACGCAAGGGAGTTACTCACACACACATTCACAAATGCTGGACGGCATTAATAAAATGCAATAGGCTCCAATTCTATCATGATTAGTGGATATTTCATTTTGAGGGATTGAAGTTAATGAAATCTTTAAAAAAAAAAAAAAAAAAAGTCTTTAAAACCCAAAATTTTAAATTACATCGAAAGGAACAAACATGCAAACATTAAATCAGAATCAGCCAATATCAGAATGGGCAAATTTTTGCTCAAGACATTAAATCATTTGATGAGGTAAATACCATGAAGCAGGTAAGTGCATTTGCACCGTCTATGGATGCTGCTAGTCCTATCAAAGCATAATCATACATGACTCATTCAGCTAAACAGCCAATCCACCTTTATTGTTGATGTAGGACCTTATTTGATTTGTGTTACTTACATCGCCCTCCACAATTACTGGCACCCCTCGTTAAGATGTGTTCTTAGGCTTCTAATATTAAAAAAAAAAATAATAATATAGGACAATGCAAAAAAAATTCAGTGAGAAAAAATAAGAAATAATTATTTTACATGAAATCATCTGTGCCACAATTATTGGCATCCCTGATGTTAATACTTCGTACAACCCCCTTTTGCCAAGACAGGACTGAATCTTCTCCTATAACATTTCACAAGATGGGAGAATACAGAGAGAGGGATCTTCGACCATTCCTCTTTGCACAATCTCTCTAAATCGTCCAGAGTCCTGGGTCCTCTCCTATGCACTCTCCTCTTAAGCTCACCCCACAGGTTTTCAATTGGGTCGAGGTCTGGGGACTGAGATGGGAGGAACTTGATTTTGTGTCTGGTGAGCCATTTTTGTGTAGATTTGGCCACATGTTTAGGGTCATTATCTTGCTGAAAGACCCAGTGACGACCCATCCTCATCTTTCGGGCAGAGGCCACCAGATTTTGATTTAAAATGTCCTGGTATTTCAAAGAGTTCATGATATCATGCACCCTAACAAGGTTCCCAGGGCCTCTGGAAGAGAAACAGGCCCACAGCATCACCGATCCTCCCCCATACTTCACAGAGGGCATGAGGTGCTTTTCTGCATACTCATCTTTTGCGCTACGCGAGACCCACTTGGAGTGTTTGTTGCCAAAAAGCTCTATCTTGGTGTCTTCTGACCAAAGCACACGGTCCCAGTACCGCATAGCAAACTCCAGACGTTTACATTTATGCCTGTAAGTGAGTTATGGCTTTTTCTGTGCAGCCTCTCAAACAGCTGGTTGGCATGTAGATAGCACCTGATGGTTGTTATGGAGACTTTGTGACCCCAAGATGCTACTCTTTGATGCAATTCTCTAACAGTGAGAATGAAATCGAGTGTTATAAATATAATGCTTGTCATCTACCAGTAGCCAGGTTCCCATCCATGTATTTGTATGTATATGTCGATATAAAGAATAAGAAAGACTAATAAGAAAGGGGAAAACGAAAAAAAATTGACAAAAACTGCGTAAAAGTTAGCAAATTTCACTGGAGGTGACGTAAAGTAAAAAAAATCATATAGGGGGTGTAATTTAATTCACTTTCCTGTAGCTTGAACTCCACAGAAACAAATGTTCTCTCTCTGATGCTACTCCAGATCAAACAAAGCTCAATTTCTATATTTTACGAATGTATCAAAATCAGGAGGTATGTGCTTGAAAAATATCAGATATCTGCACCGGCCTGCAATTCTGTCAGTGCATCCCTGACAAAATCAAAATATACTACCAAATACTTAAAAGTATATTTACCAAAGTACCCAATATTTAGTCAAATTAGACAGAGCTGCAACGATTAACCGATTAATTGATTAACTGTCGACTATTACATATTAATGGGCAACTATTTTGTTAATCGATTAATCTGTTTGAGTAATTGTTGTAGGAAAAAAAAAGAAAAAATTCTGATTCCTGCTTCTTAAATTTAAATATTTTCTGTTTTTTTTACATCTCTGCAACACCAATTTGAATATCCTTGGGGTATGAACAAAAAATGCCATCTTGGGAAAAACACTGATCGACATTTTTCAGCATTTTCTGACATTTTAAAGACCAAACAACGAATCGATTATTCGAGAAAATAATCAACAGATTAATGGACACTGAAAATAATCATTAGTTGCAGCCCTAATATTAGATGTATAAGTAAACAGACATGAGGTGCTTGCAGCCTATTAATGGACATGTGCCAAGCTGTTATGTTTGCTAGTGTGCTCAGTGTCTGAATATATAGACATAAAATTACAAAAAACAACCATTAGAATTCGCTCAACATAAAAAAACAGAGCAGAGGGAAATTATTTTGCAATATTTTGCAATGTTACTTGAATTGTTTGAATGTAGTCCACTGGCAGCTGGATGGAAGCCTGGTCTAATGTCACTGAAACAATCAGTAAAACAACGTTGTTATACCGGTACAGATATCAGCCAGTAATCTGCACATGCACAGTAGTAGAACATACACCATAACGCACCAATGTTCAGCACAACCCCTAACTAAAACTCTCTGTCCTCACCACAACACACACTCACACTCACTTGTTCTTACATACACACACTCTATTCACTCAGTTCTTTTCCACTCCAAACAGGATGTCAGCTCTCTAAAAATAACCATTTTCCCACACCATAAAAACCACGCATCACACACATTTGCAATACACCTATGGAAACTTAGGACAAACTTAAACCCCCCACACTATGTACAGCATGTAAAGTCTGAGTGTTAGTGCGCACACACCTGCTTGACCTATGAGCTAATCAGAGGCTTGTGTGAGGCAGTAGGTGTGGCACCAATGGCCAGCTAAACAATGAGAGTGAAAAGTGCGCAACCAGACAGAGTTAGTTTTATGATCACTATTTTATGAGCTCGCAGACTATGAAACACTCTTTATCAGTGCAAAAGCCACATAAACAAACATTGAATCAGGACATTTTTTTAAAGCAACACACATCTGACAAAATGACTTACTAACAATCAGATCAAAATCAAAAGACCAATCCTGCTATCCCACTTCACAGCGAGGTTGAACAGTCTTTACAAAACCCTTTCTACCTAATGAGAAACCCGTGCAAAACCAGGGATATACAGATCCTGAATTTTTAATAGTGAACTCTAATTATGATGCCTTTACAACTAAATTGGCTGATCACCATTTGACCCATTAGCCTTTTTTAACCCATTAACCCATTTTAAACCACTGCTCACATTACATGCACTAAATAAACATGCTAGTCAGAAAATCTGAGGGTAATTTTTGGCAAAAATAGCTTAGGGAAGTCTTGCCAGATCAGGAAACAGATACTGCCTCAGATGAGCTAATGAGCTAAAACTATAGCTAACTGGTACAACACTGGGTGCTGATGGAGCCTCGTCTTCTACAGATGCCTTTTCCCTCTTCAGTGGATGATGTGCCAACATGTTCAAACATCAGAGAGATCAATTTCAACTGTTTCTAGGACCTAGCTAACATCAGCCTAACCTATTTAATGATAAAAGACGCACTGTGTCTGCCGCAATCACACTCTTTAAGAAAAAAAAAGCTTAAAAAAAAGTTAAGGCTCCATCTTTTCCAAGTAACACAGAGCAGCAAAGCCTTCATGCTTTACAGTTAAACATAAACAAAACATAAAATTGGTGTTTCAGTGACCTGTTAGGATGTATATTTCCTTTATTTTCCTGTGGTGAAACATAATGAAAAGCTGAAGAGTGATTTCAGAATTTGAATACAGGCTCCTCAAATATCTCTTGTTTATGTCAGGGGTCGGCAGGACGCAGCTCTTTTACTGCCCTGTTGTGGCGCCACAGCAGAATTAGATTTTTAAGTAAAAATAAAACAATCATCCTTTGCAGTAAAATCAGGCTCTGCTGATCATCCCAACACAGTTTTAACAGTATAAGGTTGTAAACACTGGAGTTAGTGTAGAACTGCTAATTCACCCTTTAACCCTGAAGACTGGCATGCAGACTGCTGGTCACAGCAATGTAGACAGCAATTTTGTCCAGCTAGTAGCAACGAAAAGGCAAAGAGGGAGATTTAAGACGAACGCTGATAATTTAGAGATAAATGGACAGACATTTTTTGCATTATTAAACTTTAAACTTTTAATCCACAACAAGAAACTGTCAAAAATTAAGAAGTCACAAAGATGAAGTCAGCTTATTCTTCGAATTTTCTCGTTACACCTTAAACGGTGCCGCACTTTTTACATTCTGGCACTTCAGGCACCTTTTCACCTAAAATGACACCTAATGTCAAGCTGACTTCAGTCTTCTAAAACATTTTACAAGAAAATAAACTGTTTTTGAGTAAAAACTTCCAGCCGGAGATGCAAGAAAAGCAGCTATAGCTGAGCTAAAGCATAAAACAGAGCAAGTCTGTGTTTTTGTTTGTATTACATTTTTAGCCTGTACTAGCACATTAGCACACATGGTGACATTCACAGGAAAGATGTTAAAGTGGACATAAAATGCTGTGGGTCCCAGGGTGATTTGATTTTTTTTTTGCAAGAACAAAATGGCTCTTTTTAATATGTGGGTTGACAACCTCTAGTTTATGTAATAAAACTGCAACACAGATCAGCCAAAAATAAAAACTGATTTGGCCCACTGTTGATGCTGATCTGGCACCGCATGCAAAACAAGTTTTTTTTTTGTCAAAATACCAGGACTGCACCAAATTAACATTTTTTTGCTATTTTCTCTGTAACTAAAAAAAAAAAAAAAAAAAAAAAAAGTTTGTTTAATGACTTATTGGAAATTAACTTTCATAAATATGGTAACCGTACTAGTTATTTGAATGTTTATGATTTAACTATCAAATCTTAAGTAGTCAAACCACCGGGACAAATCAGATATTTATTTTTTGTTATATAATCAAGTTTAGCATGAAAAACTGCCATTGCTTTTTCTAACCTGCCTTACAGCAGCAAAAACAAAGCGCAGTTCAGTACCTTAGCATTCTGAAGTGGAAACTCAACGTTACATAACGACTGTAAAACACTGCAGTGATTAGACTCAATTCGACTAATTTACATGTTGCACGCAATCATTTCTCATTGGGTTTTTTTCGGAACGTTCTGTAAAGTTTGTCCAACCCATCTACAGTTGCTAAAAACAAGTGCATCTGTGGGTGGAGCAAAGAGTAAGTCAACTACAGTCTGTTCCTCATTGCAGGATTCCCCAAAAGGGCATCGAACAGAGCACAGCTCAGAGAAGCACAAGACAATGCTGAAATAACCTTCGAGTCTCTCCGGTGCCCTTCTACCTCTAATGCCAAAGACATTAGCGCATGACATCATCTGACTTGAGGCCTGGGACAAGATAAAATGGTCCCAACACAGATCGCACTGATAGCCCACAAGCCCGTTAAATACCATGGCTTTCTTTCTCTTCTCTGTCTGCTTACATTCTCTCCATCACATGATCGTTTCTCCCTGCTGGAGTTATGCAAAGCAGGAGGGCAGCATTGTAAACAAACACGCGGCACAAAGGCCTGCATTGTGGCCGAGCACTGCAGCACAGCGACACAGGAACTGAGCCTTCGCTGAACACACTCACACACACACACACACACACACACACACACACACACACACACACACACACACACACACACACCACAAACAAAAATGGGTCAAGACATGGAGTCCAGCTTCAACATGGTTATTTAAGTCGGCTTCAAGTGGCGAGAGGTCACTGAGTGTTGTGAGGTTATCCTGAGAGGAGATCTGTTTTCAGTGTCACAGCTTATAAAAGATGTGATTATAACTAAACATGATTCTTATTATTATATACTTACTTAATATTACTCCAATAAAAAAAAAAAACAATCAACTGAAATTTACGGTCTTGATGAACTGGTTCAGTGATCATTTTGCAATGTGAACGACATACAATAGTATTCATGTTATCAAACCACATTTAGCAGTCTGTATCTTCTCCACAAGGGGGAGCTATTAGCCCTCAACCTGCTTTTCACTTACAGCATTCAGAAATGCTGGTTAACAGATAAAATTCAAAAGGAGTCTGAGTGAATTTCGGCTTTCCTAGATTTTAGCAATGGCAGGGAAATAAGCAAAAACACAATCTTTTTGAAGGTAATTAAGCTGGTTTACTGAACACATTTCATGCTTCACAATTAACATTTAACATAAATCTCATTCAGGTTAAATGACTCCGCACGTTATTTTAGTGTCTGATGGCAATTTATTTAGTTTTACAGGGATTTATGTTTAATAGCCTACATGAATCAGCTAAGCCACTTAGTAGCCTCAGTTACACCAAATGAGTTAGTGAGTCCATGTGAGGAAGCTGTGCACACAGTATCTTTCAGCAGTGAAAACCAATTTCAACCAAATTTTCCTTTTTTTCCAATTTCCCTTTATGTAAATACTGGTTCTCTCTACTTTCTCATTTTAGTCCTTCAAAGAAATGGGTAGGCTTACAAAATGTTGTCTGGGGAGAGTATTTAGGCTAAGTACTGAGCTACACAGGTATGCCCTACTGGTATGGGTGAATGTTGATAATTTAGACAGAATGGACAGACTTTTTTACATTTCTAAGCACTCTGGCTGGTTTCCTGATACTTCTAACCCAGAAAAAGAAACTGTCAAACAGTCACAAAGATGAAGTCAGCTTCTTGTTCGAATTTTCCTAGAATGCCATCACATTCATTGCTAGAAATTATGTTAAGTATCATTAGTTACTGTGGTCAGTTAATTTCATATTCCTATTCATTTATTCAGAAAGCTCCTTTCCGTTATTGTGCACCTTTGACATAATTCAAGCCTATTACAATTTAAAATCAAGCATGTATTTAATTTCAGCATCGCTCCAAAAGTATTTACTGCCATCTTGCAGGTGCTGTGTTAAACAACTCTTGCTGCTTTCACACATGCACAGACTGAGAAAACCAAAAGAAAATCAGAGTACATGCACTGAGAATCCAGATTACAGCGATCAAATCCAGCTCTATCGATCAGATTTCTTAAGAGGAATTTTAGGCCTTAATCTGCTCTAATCTAATGTAAGAAATGGGAGTATGAACATTTGTTTACATGAACAGTTGAATCATATAACTGCTACAATCTGCTAATATATGAATTGATATTTTACTGTTTACTGCTTTTAACAATACAATGGGAGTCAAATGTGGAAGCCAAAAGAACACAAGATACAACTTTCAGTATCTACAAATACGCTGCATAAGTTTAGACTTTCTCGCTTCTGTCTTTCCCGCTCTGCGACCCCGTATTCAGATCTGAATTAAGTGAGAAATGGTCAACAGCCCTCAGCAGGTGAAGGTGGCCTCGCCCTTTTATGCAATCTAGGTAACATGGCTAAAGTCACACCAGCTGCACATCATCCACCTGTCTCACATACACATGCACTCGCCTATCCTCCACAGGGCTTCTCAGTGTTTGGAGTAAACACTGAGATCCTGGTCATGGATCCTGAAATCGTGCTCTTCTGTCAACAGGCTGAGAGATTAAGGGGGTATAACAGGAATGTGGCTTCTCTCTAACACACACACACACACACACACACAAATGAATAATTCCCTATTACGACTGACCTTTTTCCACAATCTGGCAAAAACAAAATCAAACAATTTAGAACCAAAGGTTAAGATTTGTGTGTTAAAATAATTAAATAATGTAAAATAATTTGACTTCCAAGTGACAAAGCCCTGATCTGTAGAGCTTCTTTGCAAATTAAAACATTAAAAAGACAACAAATAACAAAATTGCAAGAAGAAATTATTCAAATGTAGCTTTACTACAAACAGGGTAAACGCAGAGATGCCATAGGATGAACTCCCAAAGATCAAGCTAAAGATCAAGATAACGCTCCTGCTTTATGCATATTACAGAAAGTACAATGCAATACATGAGAGTACCAATCACCCGGGACACGCCTGCAGAATGTGCGTAAATACATGCTGTTCCAGGAAGCTCCGGAGGTTTGACTATTTGCAGTTACAGTATAGTTACAGTAAAGACAGCCCTTGTTTGATTAGGTGTTTTCACAAATTTAACCCTTTCTGTAAAAGCACACTTCAAAAGTTGTGTGCGACTATACACAAATAGCCTGGTGAAAAATCTGCTTTCCATTTATCCCAAATATAGCCGATTAACCAAGACATGTTTTGTGTCAAAACTTTTGATTCTTTAGTTTAAAAATTGAGCAACAAGCCTAACGCTGCAAACAGACACTAGTGGTCAATAGTCACCTGAATCTTTCCTCTAAAATCACCCGTAAAACGTCTCAACCCACTCAAACTGCATCCAGGTCTTCTTTATGGTCACACAGACCTTAAAAATGATCAAAACCTCACTGACTGGGAGTCATACCTTGCGAGGGAGTCGGACTTTAGCACATTACCTGTTATTTAAAGTGTATTCAGCTAAATGGTGATTTTTTGGTTAATTTTAACAGTTCATAAGTTATACTGGATCCTAAAGCACACTAAACAAGTCTAAATGAAGACTTGCATGCCGTTTGACCTGATTAAAAAAATGGATATATTTATGAAAACATTGGGTTTTGGGTGACTAACTTCTAGTGTTTGTCAGAAACTTCAACCTTGTAACCTCACTGCTAAACTAAAGTAACTTTGGACACCAACCAGGTCTTTGCTGATCAACTACATCTAGGGTTTTTTTTTTGCCAGATTATTTCTTTCAACGCCTAAAAATCATCTGTGGCATTTCCACATCACGACATTGAACCTCCTATGAAAGTTTGACCAAAATTGTAACATTAACACCTTTACACAAAAGTTGAGAATGCTCAGACTAATGCCCCCTTTGGTTAAACTGTATGAGCCAATCACAGTCATTACGCGTTTGTAAACATCATGTGTAAAGTGGTAGATTTACAAATAAACAAAAAAATAAATGAATGAACTGACTATTGGCCTCATTCACCAAAATCTTACTCAGTTTTTTTCTTAAGATTATCTGAGAAATGTTTTAAGAAAAAGTCTACATTCATGACGCGTTCTTAAACCACACAACCATTCGCGCTTCAAAGTGCATAGATTTCGTTCTTACCCAAGAACAATCCCCCAAAAAAAAAAAAAAAAGACAAACATTGGTGAATGTCAGAAACTTCATCAAAATGTAAAAACAAATGAGTTTTAAGAAGAAATTTCTTCCTAAGAACAGTTGAGGCCAAATATCGGTAAAGTGCTCGCATTAACAACAAAAACTCATCTTCAGCATTATAGGTTTGCATGTGAAAGCATGTTGACAATGGACTGTCCTGACTCCAACCCGTCTGTGAAAAGGTTTCGCATTCCTCCCCATGAGGCCAAGCAAGAGTGCATTTCCTGGACAGAGCAATTCGAACGAGAGGAAGAAGAAAATGAAAGCACAATAATCAATAAGGACAGTAATTCTACCCACAAGTCCAGCTTTACATTTACAGAGAACAAAGAAGCTCCTCAATGATGATAAAAATTGATGATGCAACCCCTCCACTACAACAAGCCCTTTATAGACGGTGGTCTCACTTTAACCTTCCTACCATTTACCTTTCATCGCTCAAAGTGGCCGAGAACTGCCTATGTTGACACTAATGACAGATTTGACTGACAAGCGAAATGTGTTTGTTTTGGATGACATGTATGAGCAAGTAATTATCAAAATGTCTATCAAAAAAAGCTCTAAGTAAGGTTCATGGGTGTCACACTGTGCAGAGTAGGTGAATATTGGCTAATGGTGAACAGCTAACATTTGGCTTTTTAAAGAAAAGTTTCTTGTGGCCATCTTAGTATACCATAAACAAACTCGGCGTCTGAGGCTCAGACTAGGCTATGCCTACATGCTCAACAGCCCAGGTTCTACCATCAGTTACTGTCTTGAAATGGCTGTTTGTCAATGCTCTGAATAACAGCTCCATATGGAAGCGGATATTGAGGCGTCACTGCAGCTCTCGCAAAGCTCAGCTGCACTGGAGCCGTGATGACATCAGCAGACTGAGCAGAGAGAACCACGGCCTGCGAGACACTGCACACCTTGCAGGAAACGAGAGCACCTGTCAGCAGAGCAGGAACACACGCGCACACACACGCACGCACGCACGCCTGCATCCTATAACCTACAGTCTGAAAGAGATGGAGTGACGAATAGAAAAAGAAAGACAGATACTTTGCAATCATACTGCCTTTACATGCCTCACTCACTCACTTATAAGTAAGGATAATATCACAAATGCTCAGTATACGATTCATAGTCATTTTTTACACCACAATACCATGGAACCCATGTTTTCATCACAAGGCTAAATTTGGCTTCCTATCTGCAAGCTTCCTATTTAAATTTTCCGCTCCACCTTAAATAGAGCAAAAGGCACCAGAAGGCACTTGCTGCATTTAAGGCAGAACACAAAATACAAACAAGATAAGGTTTGTTTGAAAAAACAACAACAACAACAACAACAATAACAAAAAAAAACATCAGCTTCATGTCTTCTCTGCAATCAGATAAATTTCACCAATGAATTTCACCAATGAATTACCATTTTTGAGGTACTGCGTATTATCAACCACTCTTTGCCCATCATTATTGCACAGGACTGGGAAACTAAAGTGTTTCCAAAGAGGAGAATGTGATGATTTTGCATGTTCTAGATCGCATGTGCCAAACACAAGGCCCAACACAATCCTATCCGGCCTGCAAAAGTGTTTTCATTTTCTGTTAGCATTAGCCCGTTTCACACTGACCCAGCATGCACTGCACTGCAATGTGCTCTGACTCTCCTACCCCAAGAACAATCTATTGGACAGAGGTTACACTTCAGTTCCATACAATTCTATTCAATTCCACACCAGTCATACTAGGGCTGAAAGGATTATTCGAGTAACTCAAATAATTCGATTACAAAAATTGTTTGTTTAATTCATGTCACGATGTATTTTGCTCTATATGGCAATAGCAGAAATAAAAACACTGGTGTGTGTAAAAGGCCAAAAACATCTAAAGCGTGGGACCATTTTACGCTGCGTAAGGCAGACAATGTAGTGCAGTGTATACACTGTAAAACTGACCTGGCCTACCATAATAGTACTTAGTCAATGCTGCAACACCTGAACCGAAAGCATCCTCACGTGAACTGTGCTTCCCCAAGCGGACTCGGAGCCTCTACAACGTATGTTTATGATTGCTAACTGATATGAACACCAGCGCTTGGTAGAACGTACAGTATTTGTAGCCTGTTTTATGAGTCGATAGTGACTAAGCATAAGTAGCAAGATAGCAAATGCACCAAGATCTCACTCATGTAATTTATCTCTCCCTCCTGTGCACAAACACACACACACTCTGATAGGTTACATCTCATAAGGTAGTAATAGCAAATGCAACAGATGGATAAATTCATTTGTGACTATATACACTACACCCTTTTTCCTTTTTTTATTAAGATAAATCTATGGACAAATAGGCTTACCTATGCTTGTGAAGTTGTATTTCATTGTTTTTTTTTTTCACCCGTGTACATCAAAAAAGTTTCACGGAAAAGTTGAACAAATGGGCTTAGCTCTGGAGCCAACAAGCCAAAGGTTTTAAGCTTTGATCTAGTAAAAGTATTGAGTTTGAATAAAAACGTTTTTTTGAGGAATAACAGCCAATTGCTTGCTCATTTTAAGAGGCTTTTCATATTGCATAACACATTATCGATTTAGTTGTTTAAAAACCAAGTGTGATTTATCCGATTACTCGATCAAACGATGAAAAAAATTGACAGAATACTTGATTCCAAAAATATTCGATAGTTGCAGCCCTAAGTCATACCACCAAACGCATTTCAGCAGCAGTTCAATAAAAACACTTCACATTAGCTCAGCAGCTGGGAACCTGAGCCCAAACCTTAATGAACGTGCAGCAGAGGAAGGATGCCAGGAGTCTAGCTCAAACAAATACACAGGTTTGAAAGAATCCTGGGGACGTTTAAATAATGATGGTTTCAAGCTCAATGTAATATTTCATGGTCTACTACAAGTGTCTATATTTCAGTGTTGAAGTTTTAGCATATTTTGAATAAACACTGGCCTGTACGGGTTACAGCAAAACACTAATTAAAACTGTACATAATTTTTTTTTCTCTCTGACCCACTGATTTGATGAGATTTTTTAATATGGCCCTTTTACTGGTTGAGTTTGACACTCGTTCTAGATCAAGCTTGGCATCTCCGCTTACAATTTCAAACAGCTTGGCTAATTAACCATTAATCAATATAACTACAGTATCACACATTTTATAGCATGAATACTAACAGCATTCAACTGACTTTTGACAACGTCTTGTACCCCCTTTATCGAAAATTTTATATTAACATGTTGACACCCCCACAAAGTGTTTCGCACTTGGGAAGCATAATTAAGACAGTTTGACTCATTTTGGAATCATCCTAAGAGACATACATGCAACCAAAGCACTGTAAGAAACGTTGCTAACCCAAAAAACGCCCTAATCTTAAGTTGCAAAGAAAAAGTAAAACATTACCCACCATCAACCACTGAAACCATCTTTTAAAAACATTCTAGATCCCATACAGAATTACGACCTAAACAAGATGTTTGTGTGTAACTTGTAGATTGTAAACTCCAATGTATTTACATTTCTGAGAGCACATGAAGTGAATTAGACCTACTTTTTGCATCGAATCGTCCCTGAGTGGTTTTGGCTAACCACTAAGAAAGAAAGAAAAAAAAAATAGATGGGCCACATCTCAGTCGTGCTGCTTCTTCCCTTTATGACTCCTGTTGGCTAAAGAGCCAAAGAAAGGCCACTGTTATGATTTAAGCATGGTTTAAAGAATTACCTTATTTCCACTCGCACGTGCATGTGGGACTACTGCCCTAGACAAACGCAGAAAGACTGAAGAGAACAGAGAAGAGTGGCAGTCTGATGTGTGTGGGTGCGTGAGAGAGAGAAACAAACAGTGAAATGGGTAAGGTTAATTCTCACAGAGGAAGCACTGATAATGTTAGCAACTACTCAGTGAAGACACACCCATTACTAGATACCACTTCCTACCATACCACTTTCTCACGGATGCTCGCTCTCCGTCTAACTCGAATGAAGTGAACTGTCAGAATTTGAATTTCAAATATAAGGAGCTCAGTCAGTCAGT